>NC_056739.1:1123064901-1123292401 GCF_019279795.1 Protopterus annectens
CTAGCACTTTTTTCTCAAAATTGGCATATAATCACTCAAGACAAATGGGTTCTGAATATTGTGTCTCAGGGTTACAGGTTCCACTTTCACACTCTACCAAGGCTAAAAGGAATGCCAGACCTGCCACAAAATCAATGGGCAGAGGCACAAAAACAAATTACAGCCCTCATGGACATGAGAGCTATTCAAAAAGTGCCACAACAGGAACAAAGACAAGGATTTTACTCGAGACTTATCCTGGTCCCCAGAAAGGACAAAGCCTGGAGACCCATACTAGACCTTTCTACTCTAAATACTTACCTGGATGTTCCGAAATTCAAAATGATGACACTACAGCAGCTTCTTCCCATGCTGGGCAAGAAGTCTTGGCTTGTTACTTTGGACCTCAAAGAGGCATACCTGCATGTCCCTATCAGACAAAATTGCAGAAGATACCTCAGATTCATAGCTGGTTCAATGCATTACCAATTCTCTGCACTGCCCTTTGGCTTATCTACTGCGCCCAGGGTCTTCATAAAGTGCCTGGCACCAGTAATTGCATTTTGCAGACAAAAAAGAATTCAAATATATCCATATCTGGACGACTGCCTTATTCAAGCAGCGAGCAAGGACATTCTTCTAAAGCATCTGGAGTTTGTAAAAAGGTTGCTAATTTGCCTAGGGTACACAGTAAATGAAAAGAAGTCGAAACTATTGCCCTCACAAGAGATAATATTCCTGGGTGCCAGCTTAAATACAACGGCCCAGATGGCTTATCTCACGCCAGACAAGCAAGGACAACTGACTCAGTACTTTCAATTGATGGCAAAAAAAACCAACTCCCTGCAAGAAAAATTCTGCAGGCCTTGGGATTCATGGCATCCTGCATTCTACTAATTCCATATGCCAGACTGCATATGAGGAAATTACAGTGGTACCTAAAAAGTGTTAGGACTCAACACTGTCACAGTTTGGAAGCAGTAATACCACTAATTCCCTGCCTGCAACAGGAGTTTCGATGGTGGGCACAGGAATGTCACCTCAACAAGGGACGGTCTTTAACTCTCCCCACAGCCAGGCAGACATTAACAGATGCTTTGGATTACTCCTGGGGAGCACATATGGCAGCAAAATGTATTCAGGGCAAGTGGACCGCAGACCAAATGCATCTTCACATCAATCAAAAAGAGATGTTGGCTGTACAAAATGCCCTAACAGCTTTCAAGGACCTTCTGCATCCAGGACAACTATTATTGAAGACAGAAAACACTACAGTTGTGTGGTACATAAGCAAGGAGGCACTCATTCTTATCTCCTATGCAGACAAGCCATGACCTTGTGGAGCACAGCTCTAACCTATCAAGTTCATCTACAAGCACAATTCCTGCCAGGAAAGAAAAATACTCTGGCAGACGGCTTAAGCAGAAACATCATGGATCCTCACGATTGGAAATTAAATCCACAAGTATTCAGCATGATAATGCAAAATGGGGGTGCCCAGACGTAGATCTTTTTGCCTCCCCAGTGAATTGCCAACTACAAAAATTCTGGACAAGGACTTATCACACACAAGCATGGAAAGTGGATGCTCTTTCGTTCAGCTGGAAAAGCCTAAAAGTTTATGCCTTCCCACCACTGCCTCTCCTTTCAAAGGTACTCCTAAAAGCCAGACAAGAAAAAACACAGATGATCCTGATTGCCCCAGACTGGCCACGCCAGCACTGGTACGCAATCTTAAAGAACTTAGCTCAAGGCCCACCATGGATTTTACCTCAAACTCCACACCTTCTGACTCAACACAACAATCAGATCCTGCACAGTCAGCTCAGAACCTTAAACCTGGCTGCATGGCAGATCCATTATTCAAGCAGACAACATCTCTCTCTAAAGCTGTTATGGATGTTATTTTGGAGGCCAGGAGGCCTAGCACCAGGAAATCGTATTCAGAAAAGTGGAAGAGATTCTGTGCCTGGAACCAGGCTCAAAGCTTTGACCCTCTTGTCCCAAATATACCTCAGATTTTACAATACTTAACTGAGATGATGGACAAAGGACTATCTTTTTCATCCATTAAGATCCACGCCTCTGCCATCTCGGCTCATTACAACACAGATCCTCCTATTTTCTCTCCTCCATTGATAAAACAGTACCTCATAGGGGCTAAAAACATAAGACCGCCCTGGAGAACACCAACTTGGGACCTCAATTTTGTCTTAGAAAAATTAACTTTACTTCCTTTTGAGCCAGCCAATTCAGCAGAATTAAAATATGTATCATGGAAAACTGCTCTGCTTCTGGCAATAACCTCAGCACGAAGAGTCTCAGAGTTACAGGCACTAATGGCAGTGGAGCCTTTCATAATTTTTCACCAATACAGAGTTTCTATAAGAACAAACCCTTCATTTATGCCTAAGGTGGTATCCAGTGTGGCTCTTAACCAAACTATTCACTTGCCAACTTTTTATCCAAATCCCCAGAATAAAGGGGAGAGACTTCTGCATTCCTTGGACATACACAGACAGTTATGTTTCTGCTTGGACAAAACAAAAGCTTTCAGAAAAACTGAGCAATTGCTTGTAGCATATGCTGCAGGATCACAGGGAAAGGCTATTTCAAAGCAGACCATTTAAAAGTGGATAGGACATTGTATCCGGTTCTGCTACACACAGCATGGTAAATCTGTACCTAGTAACATTAGGCCACATTCCACCAGGGCAACAGCCACTTCAACTGCCTACCTTAGAGGAGTACCTACCAAAGATATCTTGGAAGCTGCAACTTGGAGTTCAGTGCACACCTTTACCAAGCATTATCACTTGCCTCTTTATTCTAGATCCAGAGCTGGCTTTGCCACTGCAGTGCTGCAGGGCCTCATAGCCACCCCAAATCCTCTATAGAACCAGCCACCCTAACTCAGCTTTGGGATTCAACCCAAGTATAATGACTGCAGCAGTGAAACACAATGAACATAGTACAGTTTTGTGCCTACTATAAAGGTAGATGTTTGAGTGTCTTCACTGCTGCAGTCCAGGTTACCCACCCGCCATCCCCTCTTTCTTAGCTGGAACTTTTCTATACCTTTCTACCCTATACTATCTATGTGGTGTATTTGCAGGTAACTGAAGGATGTCCTTCAAGGATGCATCTGCAGTCATAACATATGGGTTGTCCTGCCTCAGGCAGCCCTTCGGTCGGCCAAATTCCAAAGTCTGGGTCTGGCCTCGGCTGATGTCGCACTTTCCCCGACGTCAGAGCTTCTGGGGTATAAAGGCATCAGCCGACGCCATAGTCTTTCTTGCCGTGCGGTGCCCGAAGCAGAAGCTGTTCGCAAGTGCCGGTCGGTCAGATCCAGAGATTTCAGCTACCGAAGACTTCAAAAAAAGCTAAGTACCCCGTTGGGGACTCTTTCTTGCCTCAGCCGATGTCAGACAAATTAAATAATTGTTTAACTTGTGGGAAACAAATACCTCATAAGGATTTCCATTCTTACTGCCTTCCTTGCTTAGGCCCAGACCACGACGTATCAGCTTGTTTAGCCTGTGCCGCCTCCAACCGACGGACTCTTAGACGTCGATCGGAGTTTGCAGAGGAGTTTTTTGGAACCGCTTTTGCTTATAAAATGCCTTCGGAGACTCCGACTTCGCATATGGTCAAAAAACGCAAGGAAAAGGACCTACACTCATGGCCCGCGGTTTCGGCTGAAACCACGGTTAGGCCTACCACGAGTGTCTCGGTTTCGGCTGAAACCGAGTCCACGGCTATTCTTACTACCAAAACCATACCTCCGACCACCGAGGCCAGAGAGGCCCCGGCTGAGTCGGCTTCAGAACTCCCTACCGAAGCTAGTGTTCAGGATTTGTCCGACACCATTCCTTTGGACATTTCTACCCCTGCACGTGGGGCAGCTAGGCCCCCAGCTTCTATGTCTATTAAGGCCTTCTCCAGGGCTAAAGCTGCCAAACTTTCAAAAGCTTTGCCTGTCAAATCTACATCCCAGAGGCCTTCTTCTAGTTCTCAGATCCTCAGTCTTGCTGAGGACCTTATCTCCTTAATTAGGGGTTCCCAACCTCACCCGGACAGGGCCTCCCAACCTCCTCCAGACAAAAGGCCCAGGACTGACCCCTCTGAACCTCACTCCTCAGATTACTCCACGGATGGATCTGATTTGTCAGACCACCAGGAAGGGGCCTACTCGCCTTATGAGGATTCAGATGCAGAAGAATCTATCCCTTCGGCCTCCCCCCCTGAAGAATTTTCCTTTGGGGAGACTTTACACTCTATGAGGGAGCACTTTCAATGGCAGGGTCAGGATTTCTCTGATTCTAGAAAAAGATTAAGGACCTTTTTGCATTTGCCCCAGCATAGGCCCTTAGCCATACCACCTGTTCTAAATGTAATTGATGATGTGTATAATGATGTAAGTACTGCACCTGATTCTCTTCCCCCGGCCCCTGCCAAACCTGATGGATATTACAGGGTCCCGGATTCTCACTTCCACCTGTATAAAGCCCATGCTGCAGACCCAGAAACTATTTCTCAGGGCCCTAAAGGGGTTGCAGCTGCTACGGCCAAGAATCCCCTCCCCTCTGAAAGAGAGTCTAGAGCATTAGAGAGATGGGGAAAAAAGGTTTATACATCTGCTACTCTTTCTGCCAGGGCATTAAACTGTCAATTCCATATGATACAGTACCAAGAATTTTTGTTAGATCAGCTGAATAAGAAGCTTTCTTCTCTTGAAACTTTAGACCGTAAATCCCTTCAGGATTTGGTACACAACTCTCAGCAGGTCAGTAATCATTTCTTAAAATGTGGCTATGATGCACTGGAGGCTTCATTTAGATCAGCTATGACGGGGGCAGTAATTCGTAGGCATGCCTGGCTAAAAGAGCAATCCTTGCCAGACCATGTCAAGGCTAAACTTCTCGATGCTCCAATGGAGAAACACAATTTATTTGGCTCCCCTGTACAGGAGATTTTAAAGAAGGTGGAAGAAAAAGCAAAATCTGTGCAAACAGTAAAGGAATTTCTGCAAGTCCAACCACCGAGGTTCAGCAGAAACTGTCCTACAAAGAATTGGTCCTTTCCAGACACCTCCAGAGCACAGAGGGGCAGGAACAGACGCCCTAGAGGCAGAGGTCAATCAAAGGGTGCCTACAGGGGCCGTCAGTGGCAGCCTGCCAACCAGAGGAGTGGTGCCACAGCTGCACCTTCAACCACTACCACAGGACAGACCCAATGACTTGACTCTGATTCCGCCTACCAGGGATCAACTGGAAGCTCCCTTGGGCGGAAAGCTGGCATTATTCTCGAAAAACTGGCATTGCATTACAAAGGATACATGGACATTGCAAACAATAGACAAAGGATACAGGTTTCACTTCCACACTTTACCAAAAAGGAGCGGAATGCCAAACCTTCCACCAAACCAGAAGGCAGAGGCTTTAAGACAAATCAGCAATTTACTTCAGATGAAAGCAATAGAAAGGGTACCATCTATGGAACAAGGCCAAGGATTTTACTCCATATTATTCCTGGTACCAAGAAAAGAAAACCAATGGAGGCCTATTCTCGACTTGTCCGCACTGAACACATACCTCATTGTGCCAAAATTCAAAATGCTGACCCTACAGCAACTTCTTCCCATGTTGGGCAAGGAGTCTTGGCTGGTGACTCTAGATCTCAAGGAGGCATGCCTGCACGTCCCTATTCGACCAGATTGCAGAAGACACCTCAGATTTCTTGCAGGATCAGAGCATTATCAATTCTCAGCATTGCCCTTTGGCTTATCTACTGCGCCCAGAGTATTCACGAAATGCCTGGCATCAGTAATTGCACATTGCAGACTTCAGGGAATTCAAATTTACCCATACCTGGACGACTGCCTAATACAAGCGGACAACAAGACAAAATTGTTAAAGGACTTGGCCTATGTCATACACCTGCTACAGGCCTTGGGATACACAGTCAACATCCAAAAGTCAAGACTAGTGCCATCCCAAAGGATAACCTTTTTGGGTGCGGATCTGGACACAATCACTCAGATGGCTTTTCTCACAGAAGAAAAACAAACAACTTCCACATTATTTCATGACTTTGACAAGACAAACTCAGCTTACTGCAAGGAAAGTCCTGCAGGCCCTGGGTTACATGGCATCCTGCATAATCTTGATTCCACATGCCAGGCTGCACATGAGGAAATTACAATGGTACCTAAGGAATGTATGGTCTCAACACAGTCACAGTCTAGAAACCATGATACCAATCATTCCATGCCTTCAAAAGGAATTCCTGTGGTGGGCTCAGGCATGCCAGTACAACAGAGGGTTGCCTTTCAACAAACCAAAACCAAGGCAGACCATCACCACGGACGCCTCAGACCTAGGATGGGGAGCACACATGGAGGACAAATGTATCCAAGGCCTATGGTCTCAAGGGCATCTAAGCATGCACATAAACCAAAAGGAGATGCTGGCAGTGAAGCATGCAATCGAGGCATTAAAACCATTCCTCCAGCAAGGACATCTGTTAATAAGAACAGACAACACCACGGTCATGTGGTACATAAACAAACAGGGAGGCACACATTCCTACCCTCTATGCTGGATGGCAGTGGATCTGTGGAACCTATGCCTGAATCTCAATATCCAGCTACAGGCCAAATTCTTACCAGGAAAAGAGAATTCACTAGCAGACAGCTTAAGCAGGACTACCACGGATGCCCACAAATGGATGCTCCATCCAGACATCTTCAAACTCATAACAAAGAAATGGGGAATGCCAGAGATAGATCTGTTCGCCTCCCCACTCAACCACCATCTGAAGAAATTCTGCTCAAGGACATACCACCCACAAGCCTGGAGGGTGGACTCTCTCTCTTTCAGCTGGAATGCCCTAACAGTGTATGCCTTTCCACCTCTCCCATTGATGTACAAGGTTCTACTGAAGATCAGGGAGGAACAGCCAAAGGTGATAACTAATAGCTCCGGACCGGCCAAGACAACACTGGTATCCACTACTGAGAAGCATGTCTCAGGCAAACTCATGGCCTCTACCCCTATGGCCTCTTCTTCTAACGCAGAACAATTTCAAGACCCTGCATCCAAACTTGAAAACACTGCAACTAACTGCCTGGAAAATTCAGTAAAACCAAGCCAAACTGTTTTATCTCAGAGGGTCAAGGACATTATCCTGGAGGCTCGCAGACCCTCCACAAGGAAGACATACTCAGCTAAATGGAAGAGATTCCTCATTTGGAGCACGTCAAAGGGCACAGATGTCACAGTGGCAAACCTAGCACACATCCTAGAATACTTAGCAGAATTGTTCCACAATGGCCTGTCCTACTCTTCCATTAAGATTCATGCTTCAGCAATTTCAGCAGAATATAATATGGATCCTCCTATCTTCTCTCACCCTCTTCTCAGACAATTTTTGAGAGGGATCAAAAATGTTAAACCTCCAAGGAGACCCCCTCTGCCCGCATGGGATCTCAATTTTGTGCTGGAAAAATTGACACTACATCCTTTTGAACCAGCAGCATCAGCAGACTTACAGTTTTTATCTTGGAAAACTGCTTTCCTTCTGGCAATCACTTCAGCAAGAAGAGTATCCGAGTTACAGGCATTAATGGCAGTGCCGCCTTTCCTTATTTTTCAACAGGATAGAGCGTCTCTGAGAACCAATCCTACTTTCATGCCAAAGGTGGTATCCAGGGTATCCTTGAACCAAGCTATTCATTTGCCTACGTTCTTCCCTAACCCACAGAACAAAGGAGAAAAACTTTTGCACACCTTGGATATACACAGACAACTACACTACTATCTGGACAGAACTAAAACCAGCAGAAAAACTGACCAACTTTTTGTAGCATATGCAACTGGGGTGCAAGGAAAAGCAATTTCCAAACAGACAATTTCGAAATGGATAGGAAATTGCATTCGCTTTTGCTACTCTTTGCATGGAAAGACAGCTCCTGAAAATATCAGGCCTCATTCCACAAAGGCCACAGCCACCACTACAGCTTTCCTAC
The DNA here is from genome assembly GCF_019279795.1 of Protopterus annectens. Taxonomy (NCBI): domain Eukaryota; kingdom Metazoa; phylum Chordata; order Ceratodontiformes; family Protopteridae; genus Protopterus; species Protopterus annectens. The sequence continues at coordinate 1,123,072,910 of NC_056739.1, forward strand.
GAGGGGTGGCTACCAAGGACATTTTAGAAGCTGCTACTTGGAGCTCCGTGCATACATTTGCCAAGCATTACAATCTACATTTATACTCCAGATCCCGAGCAGGCTTTGCAACTGCAGTTTTACAGGGGATCTTAACTACACCATCCTTATCTTAGTACCTCCTCCCCCAGTTTGGCTATGGTATTCTACCCATATGTTATGACTGCAGATGCATCCTTGAAGGACATAGTACAGTTTTGTACCTACCATAAATGTAGATGTCCGATAGGTATGCGTATGCATCTGCAGTCAGGATTACCCACCCTCCTTCCCCTCTGTGGTATTCCTAGGGTGCTTACCCCTCTTTCAGCTAGCTGGGGGAATCTATTATGGTGTATTTGTTTGTTTGTATATATGTATATATATATATATATATATTTTTTTTTTTTTTTTTTTTGCTACTGTTTGGAACATTCAACATTTATCCAAATTTAGCCTTCCTAGAGGGCACCTAGCATCTGGGGCAAGAAACACTGAGGAAAATGGCGTCGGCTGATGACTTTATACCCCAGAAGCTCTGACATCGGGGAAAGTGCGACATCAGCCGAGGCCAGACCCAGACTTTGGAATCCGGCCGACCGAAGGGCTGCCTGAGGCAGGACAACCCATATGTTATGACTGCAGATGCATACCTATCGGACATCTACATTTATGGTATGTACAAAACTGTACTTTTTGTTTTTCCCCTTTATTGTATGTTTTTTTTTTTTAGCAATTTATATTGCTTACCTATTTGGGGCACCTGACATCTGGGGCAAGAAAAACTGAAGAAAATGGCGTCTGCTGCATCTTATATACCCCTGGCGCACTGATGTCAGGGAAGAAGCAACAGCAACCGACGCCGGACCAAGACTTTGGAACTCTGGCCGACTGCGGGACCGCCTGACGGCAGGATAACCCAAGTGTAATGACTGCAGCAGTGAAGACACTCGAACATCTCCATTTATGGTAGGTACAAAACTGTACTTTCATCCTTTTATTTATGTACTTGGGGTTCATGTCATCCAGGAAGGGAAAATGTCAGTGTGAAAGACAGATTTCCCAGAAAGTGTGTCATAAGAAGTGTTTATTCTGCCTAGGTGCTTCACACGATCATACCATTTGTCAGGCTTTTTTTCCCAAAACTCTTTGCAGTCTTCTGCTTTATCCATTTACCTTGAGACCCAAAGTCTCCGTTTGACCCAGGGTACCATAACCAAATCCACCCATCAGTGGTAAACCCATCTGTTAAAAAGAACAAAAAATCTCGGTCGGACTCTGCTGCTGTCCAGCCTCTGCCAGACATCTCTTTCGAGGTGGATGAAGACTCCGAAGACCATCTGGTACCTCACCAGTTTCCCTTGCCACAGCCCTGACAGAGACCGGCATGGAACCAGATTCTCGCATGTCTTCTGAGGCTGTGCAAACATCCACCGTGGATGTTGAGAGTTAACAATAATTTCTAATGGTCTTGTATGGGTTACCAGATTCTTGTTGGGGAGAGAAGTTCCTGGTACCCTTACTGAGCCTAGGCATGGCTCTTAGCTCCCACTAGGTTGGTTAAATCTAATGTCCTGCTAAATAAGCAGAAAACTAAACATATTCCTCCCATTGTTAAGGATCCTCCGAGGAAATATCAGGACTTTACCCAGGATTTGTTCAGTGCTTTGATGGCCTTGAAGCCCCCTTAGGAGTTATCTGTGCCTGCTGCTTCTTGGTCACAGATTACCTTGTCTTTAGATTATGGGTCTGAGAAAGAGGATTTCTTGAGTCCTGATTCTTCCTTTGAGGAGTTGTCCTTTCACTTGAGGGTGCATTTTAAGTGGGATTGCTCCCAGGTCTCTGACATTCAAAAGAGGTGTTGTGAGTTGTTACAGATGGAATCGGCTAACCCTTCTGCTGCTCCCCCTCTGTTTGATGTCTTGTTGGATACATTTGCAGCTGCCTCTGGCTCCTGATTCCCATCCTCCACCTCTAAAGAAGCCTGACTGTTTTTATAAGGCACCTAATGCCTATAAGTACCTTTACAAGTGCCCTTCTTCAGACCCTGCTGTTGTTTCTGTTTCTGCTTATAAGCCATCCAAGCTTTTGCCCTCTTCCAAACTTCTCTCTTCTAAGGGCAGTCAGGTTGTGGAGAGCCTGGTCAAAAAGGTTTATTGTTCTGCTACTCTGGCCTTCAGGGCTATAACTTATCAAATCCATATGACCAGGTGTGTTTTGGTCCATTCGTCTCATCTTTTTTTTTTTTTTTTTTGGTGGGGGGGCAGACCTTCCTGACTCTGAGGGTAACATTGTTCATAGGTGTGTACTATGCTAATGGCCCTGGGGCCTTTACAAGCCTAGCCCATAGAAGTGCCCTGGCTTTGCCCTCTCCTTATTGAGTTCTACTTTACCAGTAGCCATCACTCTATCAAATGTAGTTGTCATGCAGCTGATGCATCTTCTAGAGCAGCTACTTCAGGTTCAGTTATGAGGAGGTACTGTTGGCTTTGCCTCCAGGCCCTACCTGATATCATCAAGATCAAGCTCCTACATGCTTCCTTGGACAATCAAAAGCTGTTTGGTACAGCTGATGCTGGCTTATTTACGACTCTACAAAACTAAGAAAGTTGTACAGGATCTTAAAGATTTTTTTTCTACCATCCCCAAATATCAGAGAAACTATCACTCTGTCTGCCTTTGTTCATAGGCACCCTCATCAGCCTTGTAAAGGGAAAAGGGTTCCTAAGTACATGTTCTTTGATGAACTCACCCAGACTGTTAAAGTTCAAAAGCCCCCCTTTTAGGATAAATTTGCCTCTATCTGATATATTTTCCCCTCCTCTCAGCCAGGTTTCTGTCTTTACCTGTCTGGCAACAGATTACTTCAAACCCTTGGGTTCTGTCCATGATCTGTCAGTTATTTTATGGTATGGAAATTCCTTTCTCACTTCTCAGGTCTTCCTCAACCTTCTCCAGACCAACTTCCTCAGTTTTCTGTGATTCTGTTGGATCAGTGCAACATCCGTCCCATTCCAGAATCCTGAAGAGGAACAGGGTTTTACTCCAGAATGTTTCTGGTTCCCAGAAAAGAGGGGTCATGGAGACCTGTCATAGACCTCTCCTTTCTCAACACTTTTTGTGGAGATTCCTTCTTTCCAGATGCATTCCCTCCAGACTCTGTTTGCCGTCTTACTACTACATGCCTGTCTCCCAAGACCTAAGGGATGTTTATTTTCATATTTCCATTCACCCTGTTTTCAGGACGTTTTTACATTTATTTATTTATTTACATTTGTTGACCAGGAATGTCTGACTGGACGCAGGTCCATTTTCAGCGGAGGCCCCGGAGAGAAAAGCTCCACAAATTAAAATATTACAGACATAGTTACAGATGAAGAATCCTAGCGATTAAAATGTTACAGACATAGTTACAGATGAAGAACATAGTGCATTCAGTAGATAACGAGCATCTGTTCCATCCACGAAGTCATAGCAGATATTGTTACAATAAGAAGTTACTGCCATATAATAAGTAGGCATGGAAGTATCAAAGCTTGCTGTAATCAAAGGTAGTTTGTGGGGTGGAAGAGAGGTAGAGTTTAGATGGAGTGGGAAAAGTTAGACGGGAGAGTTACAAGGGCATAGCCAGCATGTTTTTAGGTGCGCTTTAAGTAAAAGCTTTGAAGTGGATGCATGATGGTACAGAGGTTATTGTTGGGGGGGGGTTCCATAATTTGGCTATAGTGCTTCTCCAGCAGTGTTATTGGCTCTAGTAACCTGTAATTGATTTTTGTTGCTGGATCGTAGTGGTCTGGTGGTGAGATAGGACTGAAGCAGATAGTGAAGGGATGTGACCTTTAGAGGATGGTTTTCCAGTTTGTGAGCAAGTGCGAGTTGATACCATTGAAGGAGGTGAGGGAGTTCTAGCCAGCCTAGTTCAGTGAGAGACAGTGGTGACTGCGGTAGGATGCCCCAGTGGCGAATTTGGTGATGTCCTTCATGGATGCATCTGCAGTCATAACAAGTGGGTTGTCCTGTCGTCAGGCAGCCCTTCAGTCGGCCGGATTCCAAAGTCCGGGTCCGGCTTTGGCTGATGTCGCACTCCACCCGACGTCATCTCTGTTGGTCTTCGGGTATAAAGGCATCAGCCGACGCCATTTTCCTCAGTCTTTCTTGCCGCGTGGCGCCCGAAGCAGAAGCTGTTCGCAAGTGCTGGTCGGTCGGATCCAGAGATTACTTCTACCGAATACTACTTCGAAGACTTCTAAAGCTAAGTACCCCGTTGGGGACTCTTTCTTGCCTCAGCCGGTGTCAGAAAAAGTTAACAATTGTTTAAACTGTGGGAAACAAATACCTCATAAAGATTTCCACTCTTACTGTCTGCCTTGTTTAGGCCCAGCCCACGTCGTACTTGCCTGTTCGGCCTGTCCTTCCTTCAACCGCCGGACGCTTAGGCGTCGGTCGTAGTTCGCAGAACATTTTTTCGGTTTTTATTTTGCGTATTATGCCGCCGGATCCTCCGACTACCCAACCTGGCAAAAACCGCAAAGAGAAAGACGGACACTCGCGGTCGGCGGTTGCGGCCGAAACCTTGGCCAAGCAAACCGCGAGTGTCTCGGTTTCGGCCGAAACCGAGAAAACTGAACAAAGTACAGCTGAACCTATTCCTACAACTGAGGCCCCTGCTACAACTCTTGAAACGGCTTCAGAAATTTTACCCACTACGGTGGTTGACTTATCAGACACCATCCCCTTGGATGTTTCTACCCCAGCACATGGTGCTGCTAGGCCTCCAGCAGCCATGTCCATTAAGGCCTTCGCCAGGGCTAAAGCTGCCAAGACTACTAAAACAGTGCCTGTTAAACCACCCCCATCCAGGCCCTCTTCTAGTTCTCAAATGCTTACCTTGGCAGAAGATTTAATTTCTTTAATTAGAGGATCTCAATCTCACCCAGACAGGGCCTCTCAGCCCCCAGAGAAGAGACCTAGGGCAGAGCCCCGAGCCAGTGTCCTCTGATGATTCTGCTGATGAATCAGACATAACTGACCAGCCAGAGGCTCCCTTCTCCAATTTTGAAGATTCTGATGCTGAAGAATCCATCCCAGCTGCTTCCCCACCAGAAGAATTTTCCTTTGGGGAAACTTTGCATGCCATGCGAGAACAGTTCCAATGGCAGCAACAGGATTTTTCAGACTCCAGAAAAAGACTTAGGACCTTTCTGCACCTCCCTCAGCACAGGCCCTTGGCTATACCCCTGTTCTCTGTGGTGGATGATGCTTTCAATGATGTTTGCTCCGCTCCAGATTCTTTACCCCAGCCCCTACCAAACCAGACAGATTTTACAGGGTGCCAGATACTCATCACCACCTTTACAAGGCTCCACTTGCAGACCCAGAAACTATATCCCAGGGCCCCAAGGCAGTAGCACACCATAGCTAAAAACCCTATTCCTTCTGAAAGGGAAGCAAGGTCATTAGACAGATTGGGTAAAAAGGTCTACACTTCAGCTACTCTCTCAGCTAGAGCTTTAAACTGTCAGTTTCACATGATACAATACCAAGAGTTTATGCTGGATCAGTTAACTAAAAAACTAACCACTGATGAATCTCTTGATAAGAAATATGTATTAGATATGGTAAATAACATACAACAGGTTAGCAACCATTTCTTAAAATGTGGCTATGATGCACTGGAGGCTTCATTTAGATCAGCCATGACAGGCACAGTGATAAGAAGGCATGCATGGCTAAAGGAACAAGCTTTACCGGATCATGTTAAAGCTAAGTTGCTAGATGCTCCTATGGACAAGACAAGTTTGTTTGGTACATCTGCCCAGCAGGTTATGAAGAAAATGGAAGAAAAGGCAAAATCTGTTCAAACTGTTAAACATTTCTTGCAGGTTCAACCCCCAAGGTTTAGCAGGAACTGGCCTGCCAAAAATTGGTCCTTTCCTGACTCCACAAAATTTCAAAGGGGCAGGAATAGACGCTCCAGAGGCAGAAACCAATCCAGAGGAGGTGCCTACAGAGGAAGACAGTGGCAAGGTAACAACAGAGGCACAGACACGGCCACTGCCACTACATCAACACAACCACAGTGACTTAACCCTAAACCCGCCTACCAGGGAACAAATAGCAGCTCCTCTAGGCGGAAAGTTAACCTTATTTTCAAAGAACTGGCACTACATAACAAAGGACAAGTGGATTTTACAAACCATAGATCAAGGTTACCGGTTTCACTTCCACACTATTCCAGTCAAAAGAGGAATGCCAAATCTACCTCCAAATCAAAAAACAGAGGCTCTACGCCAGATAATGGAGTTAGCAAACATGAGAGCTGTGGAAAGAGTGCCAGCAGCAGAGCAAGGAAAGGGTTCTACTCCAGACTATTCCTAGTTCCAAGAAAGGAAAAAGTTGGAGACCAATTCTCGACCTGTCCACCTTAAATACATACATCATTGTCCCAAAATTCAAAATGCTGACCCTACAGCAACTTCTTCCCATGCTGGGCAAGGAGTCTTGGCTGGTAACTCTAGATCTCAAGGAGGCATACCTGCACGTCCCCATTCGACCAATCTGCAGAAGATACCTCAGATTTCTTGCAGGATCAGAGCACTATCAATTCTCAGCATTGCCTTTGGCTTATCTACTGCCCAGAGTATTCACAAAATGCCTGGCATCAGTAATCGCCATTGCAGACTTCAGGGAATTCAAATTTACCCATACCTGGACGACTGCCTGCTACAAGGGGACAACAAAAGCAAGCTGACAACAGATTTACAAAGGGTCATTTACTTGCTACAAGCACTGGGATACACAGTCAATTTACAAAAGTCAAGGCTAATACCATCCCAAACAAGGACTTTCTTGGGCTGAATTGGACACAGTAAAACAAATGGCATTCCTGACTACAGAAAAACAAAAAGACCTCCTTCTATACTTCTTGGCACTAACAAAACTGAACAAGTTAACAGCAAGAAAAGTACTGCAGGCCTTGGGCTTCATGGCATCATGCATAATCTTGGTTCCATTTGCCAGACTACATATGAGAAAACTACAGTGGTACCTAAAGAATTTATGGTCCCAACACAGACACAGTCTAGAAACAGAAATCCCACTAATTCCATGCTTAAAACAGGAGTTCCTATGGTGGGCTCAGGCATGCCAGTCAAACCCAGGCCTACCCTTTCGCAGATGTCAAGCAAGCCAGACCATCACAACAGACGCTTCAGACCTAGGATGGGGGGCACACATGCTGGACAAATGCGTGCAAGGATTGTGGACACAGGATCAACTTCAACTGCACATCAACCTAAAAGAAATGCTGGCAGTAAAACTGGCAATCCAAAAGTTCAAACCATTTCTCAAAGAGGGCCAGTTGATAAGGACAGACAACACCACAGTCATGTGGTACATCAACAAACAGGGAGGCACTCATTCATACCCCCTATGCAGAATGACCTTGGAGCTGTGGTCCCTGGCACTGAGCTACAACATCCAGTTACAGGCAATATTTGTACCAGGGAAAGACAATACCCTAGCAGACATATTAAGCAGAACCACTTCGGATGCCCATGAATGGAAGCTTCATCCGGACATCTTCAAGACCATCTCAAAGAAATGGGGAATGCCACAGATAGACCTATTCGCATCACCTCTCAATCACCAGCTCAAAAAATTCTGCACAAGGACATTCCACCCATTAGCATGGAAAGTGGATTCGCTCTCTTTCAACTGGAAAGGCCTAACAGCATATGCATTCCCGCCTCTTCCTTTGATACACAAGGTACTACTAAAAATCAAGGAAGAACGTCCAAGGATAATCCTGATAGCTCCAAACTGGCCAAGACAACACTGGTACCCACTACTGAGGAGCATGTCTCGAACAATATGTGGACAATTCCCTGATGCCTTTGATGTTAACGCAGAACAACTACAGCATCATACATCCAAACCTAAAACCTTACAACTGACTGCATGGAACATCACATAACAGCAGCTATTCCAGAACTTTCCCAAAGAGTTAAAGACATTATTCTGGAAGCACGCAGACCTTCAACAAGAAGGAACTATGCTGGAAAATGGAAAAGGTTTGTCATCTGGAGTACGGAAAGAGGAAAAGATGTGTCAAACATAGATATGCCTAACATTCTGGAGTATCTGGCCGAACTTCTTCATTCAGGCCTGTCCTACTCCTCCATCAAGATACATGCATCAGCTATTTCAGCAGAATACAGCTTTGATACACCTGTTTTTTCGCACCCTTTGCTCAGACAATTCCTCAGAGGAATCAAGAATGTAAAACCTCCAAGGAAACCACCATTACCAGCTTGGGATTTAAACTTTGTGCTAGAAAAGTTGACACTAGCACCCTTTGAACCAGCAGCAACAGCAGACCTACAACACCTGTCATGGAAAACTGCTTTCCTACTGGCAATTACTTCAGCAAGGAGGGTTTCAGAACTACAGGCCTTAATGGCAGTGCAACCCTTCCTAATCTTCCACCAAGATAGAGTGTCCATGAGGACTAATCCTACATTTATGCCTAAGGTGGTATCCAGAGTGTCTTTAAACCAGGCAATCCACCTACCTACCTTCTTTCCCAACCCACAAAACAGAGGGGAAAGAATACTGCATACCTTGGATGTACATAGACAGCTACGCTACTACTTGGACAGAACAAAAAATAGCAGAAAGACTGACCAACTTTTTGTAGCCTATGCAACAGGAAGGGAAGGAAAAGCTATTTCCAAACAGACAATCTCCAAATGGATAGGAAATTGCATACGATTCTGTTACTCCTTCCATGGAAAACCAATTCCACAGAACATAAGACCTCATTCTACAAGAGCAACAGCCACTACCACAGCCTTCTTACGAGGAGTGGCAACCAAAGACATTATTGAGGCGGCTACTTGGACCTCCGTGCATACATTTGCCAAGCATTATAATTTGCCTCTATATTCCAGATCCCGAGCAGGGTTTGCCACTGCTGTACTGCAAGGGATCCTAAACACACCATAATCTACTTTTATCCTCCTCCCCTAGTTGGCTATGGTATTCTACCCACTTGTTATGACTGCAGATGCATCCATGAAGGACATAGTACAGTTTTGTACCTACCATAAATGTAGATGTCCGAACTGGATAGCATCTGCAGTCAGGATTACCCTCCCACCATCCCCTCTGTGGTACTCCTAGGGTGTTTACCCTTCTAATAGCTAGCTGTTGGGGGGGGGGGTCTTTTATGGTGTATTTGTTTGTGTATATGTACATACATGCTTATTGTTGTGTTTACCTCTATCTATTTGGAAACATTGGCATCTATCCAAATTTTAGCCTGCAAGAGGGCTACTGGCATCTGGGGCAAGAAACACTGAGGAAAATGGCGTCGGCTGATGCCTTTATACCCGAAGACCAACAGAGATGACGTCGGGTGGAGTGCGACATCAGCCGAAGCCGGACCCGGACTTTGGAATCCGGCCGACTGAAGGGCTGCCTGACGACAGGACAACCCACTTGTTATGACTGCAGATGCTATCCAGTTCGGACATCTACATTTATGGTAGGTACAAAACTGTACTATTTTGTTGTAGCAGGTCTCGAGTTTATTTAGATCGCATTGCCTTAGGTTGGTATATATTAGAGAGGCATAAAGTAGGATGGAGATAAGATGTGAATTTGCAACTGAAATCCTAGCTGCTTTGGTGAGGAGTTGCTTATTTCTGTATAAGGCTCCTAGTTTTTTTTGTAGACTTTTTTATGGTCATGGATATGTGAATGTCAAATTTGAGATTGTTGTCCATTTCAACTCCTAACAATTTGGTGTGATCTGTTGGGTGGATAGTGGTGTTGTCTTTTGCTGTGATGTTAAAGTGAGAGTTGTTTTGAGTATGTTTGGTGGGTTCGAAGATGAGGAGTCTAGATTTGCTTGGGTTGAGTATTAACTGGGCATCGGATAGCCAAGTTTCAACAGAAGAAAAGGTATCCTGTGTGATTTTTTGCAGTTCGGGTAGGGACTGGGCTGAGCAGATGATGGTTGAGTCATCTGCATACTGTATGAGTGTGCCATGTTTCGTGGCAGAGGCTAGATTATTGGTGAAAATAGAGGAGAGTAGAGGTCCAAGGATGGATCGTTGGGGAACACCAATAAAGACAGGTAGTTGGGGAGATATGTCATTTTGCCATACAACAGATTGCTGGCAGTCAGACAGGTAACTTTAAAACCAGTTGGTGACTGATTGAGAGAAGGATAGGTTATTGAGTACAGAGATGAGTTGTTTGTGTGGGACCATGACAAATGCTTTAGATAGTTCTAGGAAAGTAGCAGAGGAGATGTGGCCATTGTTTTTATGGTGATGGATAGTGTTAGTAAACGAGTGTAAGGCAGTGGTGGTGCTATGGTTTGGTTGGAAACCATGTTGAGTATTAGAAAGGAGGTTGTTAGTAATGATGTAGTCTGAAATTTGAGAGTGAATGCATCTCTCTAGTATTTTGTAGAGTGGAGATAGAATCGCTGTGGGGCGGTAGTTGCTTAGTTCTGTTGAGGGGCTGCCTTTGTGAAAGGTAATTATCTGTGATATTTTCCATAGTGTAGGGATGTAGCATTCTGACAGAGATCGGTTAATCAAGATTGATACCGGGTAGGCTAGGGCGTCGACTGCAATTTGTAGGAATTCACTTGGGAGGTTGTCTACTGCTAATTTTGTGGGTTTAAGTTTAGTTAAGAGTTTTCTTATGTTGAAGATAGGATTGGGAGAAAATGAGAAGAGTGTGGGGAGATTACTGGGTGAAGGTGTGGGGTGTAGGGGAGAGAGGTTGTGTTGTCTAGCTAGTGATAGTACGGTTTGTGTGAAGTGTGTGTTGAATGAGGTAGCAATATTTTCTGAGGAGTGAGGAATGTTAGGTGCAGGGGGTATTGATTTTACCTGGGTGGAGGATGGAGTTTGTGGAGGTCCAGAATTGTTTGGTGTTGTGTTGGGAGGAGTTGAGGGCAGACTGGTAGTATCGGATTTTGTCCTCCTTTATTAGCTTTTTGACTCTATTGTGTAGTTCTAGGAATTTCTGTCTAGCTGCGGGGGTTTTGGTTTTGCGCCAGTGTACCCAGGATTTATCTCTGATGTTCATCGTGTTTCACTGTTGCAGTCATTACACTTGGGTTATCCTGCTGGCAGGCTACCCGCAGTCGGCCTGAATTCCAAAGTCTTGGTCCGGAGTCAGTTGCTGTCGCCTCTTCCCTGACGTCAGTGTGCCAGGGGTATATAAGATGCAGCCAACGCCATTTTCTAGTCTTTCTTGCCGCACGGTGCCCGAAGCAAAAGCAGTTCACAAGTGCCGGTCGGCCGACTCCTGAGATTTTCGAAATTGAATTTCAGGACCGAAGTCTTCAATAAAGCTAAGTACCCCGTTGGGGAAACTTTTTCTTGCTCCAGACCAATGTCAGTAAAAGCTAACAATTGTATTTCTTGTGGGAAGCAAATACCTCATAAGGATTTTCACTCTTACTGTATTCCTTGCCTAGGCCCTGACCACGACGTTGTTAGTTGTCGGTTTTTTGCTAGATTCAACCAACGCACTATTAAGCGTTGGTTTGATTTTGCTTTACATTACTTTGGCCGAAGGTTTAACTACATAATGCGTTGGAACAACCGACGACCGGAATTCATAAAAAATGCAAAGACAAAGAAAAGGACAGGCATCCGAGGTCCAAAACCGATGAAGCCTCTTCTAGGCCAGTCGCCGGTTCACCGGTTCTTAGTGAGGCGCTTTCACAGCCCCTGACACCCGCTACCTCAGAGCCACAGGCCACCTCTGACTCCCACGTGGAGACAGTTAGGCCTGTGGAAACCCAAGGTATTGGGCCTAAGGAAACTATTCCCTCAGATGGGTCCAGAGCTGCTGAGCTGGCATCGACTTCTGAGGGTGTTTTCAGACCTACACAGCTTACTATCAAGTCCACTTCAGCAGCCAAGGCAAAGTCTAAAACACCATTAAAGACAAAGAAACAAGTACAGCATTCTTCTGGACAGTCATCCATACCAAAGAAACAGATGCTTAAAATGGCCGAAGACCTAATTACTTTGATCAGGGGTTCCCATCCCCCTCGTGATAAAAGGCCTAGGCAAGACACTGACTATGACACCTCTGACCAGGTTTCTATTTCATCTGATTCCTCTTCAGAACAGGGATATTCTCTTCCTCCCTATGAGGACTCTGATGCTGAAGAATCTATCCCTTCAGCCTCTCCTCCTGAGGATTACTCTTTTGGGGAAACCTTGCACACCATGAGGGAGCATTTCCATTGGGAGAGCCAGGATTATTCAGAATCCAAGAAAAGGCTCAGAGACTTTCTTTTACTGCCTCAGCACAGGCCCCTTGCTATCCCCCCTGTACTAGATATTGTTGATGTTTTTTCTGAATCCAGTTTGTCTCCTGATTCTTTACCCCCTGCACCAGTCAAGCCAGATAGGTACTACAGGGTCCCAGACTCACATAATTTCTTTATAAAAACCCTGCTGCTGACCCAGAAACAATTTCTCAGGGTCCCAAAGGGGTCAAGGCTTCCACTGCAAAAAATCCTGTTCCCTCAGATAGGGATTCTAGAGCAAAGGATAGATGGGGGAAAAAAAGTTTACACTTCTGCTACTTTAGCTGTAAGGGCTTTAAACTGCCAGTTTCACATACTTAAATATCAACAATACCTAATGTCTTTGCTAAAACAGAAAATGTTTACAAGCTCAGAATGTTCTGACAATAAGGAAATGCAGGATTTATTGCATGCAGCTGAACAAGTGGGAAAGCATGCTCTGCAATGTGGTTTTGATTCATTAGAGGCTTCTTGCAGCGCTGCAGTTACAGGTTCTGTCATTCGAAGGCATGCTTGGTTAAAAGAACAAAGTTTACCTGATAATTATTGGATGCTCCATTACAGCATGATACTTTGTTTGGTGTTAAGGCAGAAGAGGTGTTAAAGAAAATGGCGGACAAAGCAAAATCAATGCAGACAGTAAAGGATTTCTTAGAGGTTCAGCCACCTAGATTTAGCAGGAACTGGCCTTCAGAAAATTGGTCCTTTCCAGTGTCAGACAGGCCTCAAAGAGGCAGATACAGACGCCCAAGAGGCAGATCTCAGCCCCAAGGCTCATACAGACCTAAACAATGGGGTGCTTCAGCCCCCAAAGGTGGAGAAGACAAATCACAACCTTATAGGAAACAGTCCCAATGACTTCTCTGTGTGAATGCCAAGCACTTACCTTTTGGCAGCACCCTTAGGGGGAAAACTAGCACTTTTCTCACAAAATTGGCATATGATCACCCACGACAAATGGGTACTAAATATTGTTTCTCAGGGTTACAGGTTCCACTTTCACACCCTACCAAGTTCAAAAGTAAGCCAGACCTGCTACAAAATCAGTGGGCAGAGGCACAAAAACAAATTTATGCTCTCATGGACATGAGAGCTGTTCAAAAAGTACCACAGCAAGAACAGGGACAAGGATTTTACTCAAGACTTTTCTTGTTACCCAGAAAGGACAATGCCTGGAGACCAATACTGGACCTGTCAATTTTAAATACTTTCCTGGATGTTCCAAAATTCAAAATGTTGACACTGCAGCAACTTCTACCCATGCTGGGCAAGAAGGCTTGGCTAGTTACTTTGGACCTCAAAGAGGCATACCTGCATGTCCCAATCAGACAATCTTGCAGAAGATACCTCAGATTCATAGCTGGCTCAATGCATTACCAATTCTCTGTACTGCCCTTTGGCGTATCTACTATGCTCAGGGTCTTCACAAAATGCCTGGCATCAGTAATTGCATTTTGCAGACAAAAAGAAATTCAAATATATCCCTACTTGGACGACTGCCTTATACAAGCAGAGAGCAAGGACATTCTACTAAAACATTTGGCGTTTGTAAAAAGATTACTAATTTGCCTAGGGTACACAGTAAACGAAAATAAATCAAAACTAGTGCCCTCTCAAGAGAGAATATTCCTGGGTGCAAGCTTAAATACAACTGGCCAGATAGCTTATCTAACGCCAGACAAGCAAAGACAACTGACTCATTACTTTCAGATGATGGCAACAAAGACCCAGCTACCTGCAAGAAAAATTCTGCAGGCTTTGGGCTTCATGGCATCCTGCATCCTGCTAATTCCATATGCAAGACTGCATATGAGGAAGCTACAATGGTATCTAAAAAGTGCTTGGACTCAACATTGCCACAGCCTGGTAACAATAATAACTCTTATTCCCTGCCTGCAACAGGAGTTTCGATGTTGGGCACTGGCCTGTCACCACAACAAGGGACAGCCTTTCACTTTACCCACAGCCAGGCAGACACTAACAACAGATGCATCGGATTATGCCTGGGGGGCACACATGGCAGGAAAATGTATTCAGGGTACGTGGCCCACGGACCAAATGCATCTTCACATCAATCAAAAAGAGATGCTAGTTGTACAAAATGCCCTGACAGCCTTCAAGGATCTACTGCATCCAGGACAACTATTACTAAAGACAGACAATACTACAGTCATGTGGTACATAAACAAGCAAGGGGGCACACATTCCTACCCCCTCTGCAGGCAAGCCATGACTTTGTGGAACACAGCTCTAGACTACAAAATTCATCTGCAAGCACAATTCCTGCCAGGAGAGAAAAACACACTGGCAGACGACCTAAGCAGAAACATCATGGATCCCCATGAATGGGAATTGAATCCACAAATATTCAGAATGATAACACAAAAATGGTGGAGCCCGGACATAGATCTGTTTGCATCCCCAATGAACTGCCAACTACAGAAATTCTGCACAAGCAGTTACCATCCACAAGCATGGAAAGTGGATGCCCTCTCATTCAGCTGGAAAAACCTACAAGTATATGCTTTCCCTTCTTTACATCTCCTTCCAAAGGTACTCATAAAAGCTAGGCAAGAAGAGCCAAAGATGATCCTGATTGCACCAGACTGGCCACACCAGCACTGGTACCCAATCTTAAAGAACTTAGCACAAGAACCACCCTGGACTTTGCCTCACATCCCACATTTGCTGACACAGCACAACAATCCGATACTTCACAGCCAGCTAAAGACCTTAAACCTAGCTGCATGGAAAATTCCTTAGTCAAGAAAGCAATGCCTCTCTCCAAAGCTGTTATGGATGTCATTCTGGAGGCCAGAAGGCCTAGCACCAGGAAAGTATACTTGGATAAGTGGAAGAGATTCTGTGCCTGGAACCAGGTGCACAGCCTTGAACCCCTTGTCCCAAACATTCATCAGATACTTCAATATTTAACTGAGATGCTGGACAAGGGCCTCTCCTTCTCATCCATCAAAATCCACGCCTCAGCCATTTCTGCTCATTACAACACGGATCCACCAATTTTTTATAATCCTCTGCTCAAACAGTACCTCAGAGGAGCTAAAAACATAAGACCGCCCCGTAGAAAACCTACCCCAACTTGGGACCTCACCTTTATTTTGGAAAAATTAACTTTACCTCCCTTTCAGCCAGCTAACACAGCAGAATTAAAATACATCTCTTGGAAAACTGCTCTGCTACTGGCAATAACATCAGCACGAAGAGTTTCAGAATTACAGGCACTAATGGCAGTGGAACCTTTCCTCATTTTCCACCAGGACAGGGTGTCTTTAAGAACTAACTCTATGTTTATGCCAAAGGTGGTATCAAGTGTGGCTCTAAACCAAACTATTCACTTGCCAACTTTTTATCCAAAACCACAGAACAAAGGGGAGAGACTACTACATTCTTTGGACATTCACAGGCAGTTATGCTTCTACTTGGACAAAACCAAAGCTTTCAGAAAATCTGAGCAATTATTGGTAGCATATGCTGCAGGAGCACAGGGAAAAGCCATTTCAAAACCGACTATCTCAAAATGGATAGGACATTGTATACGTTTCTGCTATACTCACCATGGGAAACTTGTACCTGTATTAGATCTCACTCCACCAGGGCAACAGCCACTTCAACTGCCTACCTCAGAGGAGTACCTACCAAGGAGACTTTGGAAGCAGCAACATGGAGTTCTGTGCATACCTTCACCAAGCATTACCATTTGTCTTTGTACTCCAAATCCAGAGCTGGCTTAGCCACTGCTGTACTGCAGGGCCTTATAGCCACCCGTAATGCCTTATAGAACCAGCCTCCCTACCTCAGCTTTGGGATTCCACCCAAGTGTAATGACTGCAGCAGTGTAACACAATGAACATAGTACAGTTTTGTACCGACCATAAATGTAGATGTTCGAGTGTAAACACTGCTGCAGTCCAGGTTACCCTCCCTCCTTCCCCTCTTACTTGCTGGTACGTACCTATGCATTCTACCCTTTTCTACCTATGGGGAGTATTTGCTGATAACTGAAAGTTGTTGTTTGCTTTTCTTATGTATGTTTTTAGTAGCAATTTGAATTGCCTACCTATTTGGGGGCACCTGACATCTGGGGCAAGAAAAAAATGAAGAAAATGGCGTCGGCTGCATCTTATATACCCCTGTTGCACTGACGTCAGGGAGTAGGCGACAGCAACCGACGCCGGACCAAGACTTTGGAACTCAGGCCGACTGGGGAACCACCTGACGGTAGGATAACCCAAGTGTAATGACTGGAGCAGTGTTTACACTCGAACATCTACATTTATGGTAGGTACAAAACTGTACTTTACCTTCTTTGAGGAATGAGATCAATGTGATTGTGTTAGTGTAGTTTTTTTATGTATTTGACGGTAGATGACAGGTCTAATATGGTATAGGTGTTTTTTGAGTAGGAATGTTGGGGAATGATCACTGAGGCTATCTGATGGGCAGCCTGCTTGCTGTGTAGGACTGGGGAATCTTGCTGACTAGTATCCAATCCAGGGTAGTGTGCTTGTTGGAGTCTTTATTTATTCTGGTTGGTGACTGGACTAGTTGGGTGAAGCCATGAAGGTTTAGATGCTGGGTTGGATGGTTGCCGCAGCAGGATTGCCAATAAATATTGAAGTCCCCTAAAATTATGGTCACTTCGGGGAGATGGTGGGTAGTCCAGCTGAGGAGGTTTTCTAGTGGAGGGATATTTTGGCCAGGTGGGAAGTAGCATCCTATTATGTTGAAGGTTTTAGTTTGGTTTATTTTCAGGTTGGTATATATTTCTTCATTGGCAATTTGGGGAGCTGATGAGTTTAGGATCTGGATGTTTAGATGCTGTTTAAATGTTATAGCTATACCACCTCCTTTGTTGTTTAGTCGGTCAAGTCTTAGTATGTTGTAACCATTGAGGAGGATTTTCTCACTGACAATGTGAAGTTTTAGCCAGGTTTCTGTCAGAATGATTATATCCGGGGAGTACAAGTCTATGGTGGCATGAAGTTTGTGGACTTTTTTGGTTATACTTCTGATATTTAGGCTTAGCAGAAGGAGGTCATTTGGTTTTCTGCTGGCTGGGATTTGGGAGATGTTGTGGTTCGATTTATTAGAAGTGGGATTGGAGACGGAGGGGCCAGGGTTGGGGTGGATGTCTCCACTGAGGGCAAGTTTTGATATGCATGAAGTTATTAGTTTTATCAGTTTGTGAAAGATTTTGCATTTTAGGGAAACTTTATGATTGGGCGCAGATGGTAACAGATGTGGTGGGAGGGTTATTTTGTTAACTTGTAGGGATGCATTTAGTTTGAGTATTTTAGTTGATAGAATACGTGGGGGATGCATAGGGATGGTTCTTGAGTTGGTGGTAGAGGAGCAGAGTGAGGGTGAATCATGAGTGATAGTGTGAATAGTTGTACAGTGGAAGTGGTTGAGTGGGGGTATAATGGAGTTTTGGTAAGATGTAAGAGATGCAATGAGAGGGTTTGCAAAGAGTATAAGTATGGTATGCTTATTCATGTTAGCAGAAGAGGAGGGGTAGTAGTGGGAAGATGGTGGATTTAGAGTTGGGAGTAGTGTTGTGGTTGGTGGTAAAAATGATGGGAGGGGTTTGTTCTAATAAAGGTAGAACACCCTGGGCGGGTGGGAATTGGGGGCAGGATGGGGAGCGAAGTGGGCAGAGACCTGTTAGCTGATCTTAGGAGGGGTTGTGGGCTGGAAAACAATCAGTTAACAAAGAATACAGGCCCTTATATAACTTCTGTCCTAGATCCGCGGTGGTGCAGCGGTTGCGTTGTTGCCTCACAGCAAGAGGTTCTCCCGTTTGATTCTCGACTGAAGTACAGTAAGTGCCTTCTGTGTGGAGTCTGCATGTCCTTCCCGCGGTTGGGTGGGCGTTCGAAAGACATGCGTAAATGGGCGTGCCTTCGTTGAAGGGTGAATGTCAAGCTGGCACCTCGGCGTTCGTCAAAATCTGCTGCCAATCATTAGCAGACTGGAGTTCCGCTGTGGCGACCCCTAACTGGGAAAAGCCGAAAGACAACAACATATAACTTCTGTCCTATGCATTCCTAGTGGGGGAGCATGGTAGGAACTAATTGCAGGAGGAGTCCTGTGTGAGTGATTGACAGGTCTCTCAGCCAGATTCTGGAGGATGGGCAATTTAAACAAAAACAATCAATCAATTGACTCAAACTGTGTAAGTAAGTGATATGGAGAGAGTACCAAGAGAATAAATGAACTGCAATTAAGTAAATGGCAGTACAGTTCAAGGGGGGGGGGACTAAACTAGCACAAGTTAATTATTTCTGGTGTTACTAATTATGGAGTAGTGCAGTTTGGTTTGGAAGTGGATAGCTATTGCCATACAAAAATAGTCTAATATTGAAATGCAAAACAGGAACGGCAAGCAGAATAGAGTCTGAACTCTGTTTTAACAAGTACTGTAGAAACTGAGTGTGCGGATGAACTAACTTCCTGCTCCGTGACAAAAAAGTTTGTAGCACCAAAGTTATAAATCTTTGTTGCAGTTAATACCACTACAAAAATGATGAATAATGCCAGAATGCCAAGCACCAATAAAATCCAGAACAAGACTTTTATTCCAAACGATAATAACACAAGCGCTTTCGCCCATTGTTAACGGGCTTTTTCAGGTGTAAAAATTTTAGTTAAAGTCAGAGCTTTTAAAATGCTTTAACCAACGTACTATTGGTTGATTAATTAAAATCTTTAATTAATTGCTTTCCCCAAAACCAATTAATTCTGCAATAAACATAACTAATAAAGTAGTACCTATGCTACTGTAAATAAATAGTACTTGTAGATACTAAAAATATTAAAGCCTGAATAAATCTTGCATTGTTTTAAAGTTAAAAATGCAATTTTCATCACAATACGTCCCTGCCAAAGTACTAAACATCAAAACTGTAATAAACAGATTGTTGATAAACTTAAGGGACGTGTTAGAAGGAAACCAGTAACCGTGAAACATGAGGTTGATGCATCTTTAAAAACAAATGTGAAACAATTAAATTGTGTGCAGCAGTTGGGTCTGAAAGATAAATTGATCACCCTAAGAAAAGTAAAAACTGCATGTTACAGTAGGACATCAAATTAAAGGAAACCTGACGCCGAAGACTCTGAGGTGCTACTAACAAACAGCAACCACTTAAATGACCTTGAAGTGTTAAAAAATACATAATGTTAATTGAGCAAATTGCAGCTCTGTGTGAAAATTATAAAGAATAAAAAATTCTAATTGTTAAAATTATAACTTATTTCTCTTGGCTTTGAGAACACTGGCCAGACTTGTCCCATCATTCAGCCCTGGATGCTTTGTGGCATTCAATCTTAATTGCCAAATTAGCTCTCTGGTACTAAGTGCCGTCTCCCAATCACCTCCCCTCAAATCTTGAGTGACCTTGTCCAAAACAAAAAAAACGGATGGACATATTTGAGCAAATCAGAGAATGCTTAAAAAAGCATTTGTTTCTTTCTTAGTTTTAACCTCATACATGTGCTCGTATATCCTACGTTTCAGTTCTCTTTCTGTTTTGCCCACATAAAATGATGGGCAACTCTGACAAAGACCTATGTAAACCACTGCTGAGGAGTTACAGGAGTAGTGGTTCCTAGCTGTCAGTGTAATGTTACGAGAAGAGAGGTGTACCTGATTGGTGTCAATAATAAATGAGCATTGGTGGCACCTTCCACATCGAAAAGTCCCTTCCCTTTTGCCAGCGCCACCATCTTGCAACCTCCTTCCACCAGGCCTGCTTTGCTCAAACATACCCTTTAAATTGATGTTCCTTTTCCTGATGAAAGAGATGTTATTAGGAAAAATACTAGTAAATTCCTCATGTGAAGAGACAACAGGCCAGAAGTTTTTGATGGTGTTTTCGATAAACAAAGCATCCTGTGAATAAGTATGTACAAAATTGTTGTGAGCGTTAAAATCCAAAGTTTCCTGCCCACTGGGTGTAAATGTTCCTGCACCTAATAGTGGAGGGAAATACTGATCCCTTTTTGCTAAGATTTCCTTGCGTATATCGTGAAAAAATGTAGGTGGATAACCCCTGTTAACAAATAAATTTCTGAGAAAATCTGACTCCTCCAAAAATAGTTCTTTAGTACTACACATTCGGGAAGCTCGTACCAGTTGCCCCTTTATAATTCCTTTCTTAATGTATGGAGGATGACCACTGTCAAAGTGTAAATACGAATTACAATATGTATCTTTTCTGAAAATCTTCTAAAGAAAACCCCGTTTATTAGGACTTTTTGTTAACTGTATGTCCAGATAATGCAAAGTCGTATCGTTTATTTCATATGTGAATTTGAGAAAATCTGTAGTACTAGCCAAATGTTCCATAAAGCTGAAAAACTGCTCTTTAGGACCCGCCCACAGGATGCAAATGTCATCAAGGTACCTTTTATAAAAACTGATGTGCTGCCTCCAGCTAGTGGAACGAATGAATTCCGTTTTCCATTTGTGAAGGACTATATTCGCGTAAGTAGTAGCACAAGGGGCACCCATAGCTACCCCACTCTTTTGTTGAAAAACTCCCCATTAAAATATATAAAATTGTTGCTTAAGACTATGTTCATAAATTCTATAATTAAATTAATTAAACCATTGTTTAAACCAGATTCCTTACTTATCACTTCACTAAACCATTCCATACCCTTACAATGGGGGATGCTAGGAAACAATTCCACAATATCTATGGTAACCATGTGCAAATTAGAATTGTCAATGTTTTGGTCTAAACAGGTTAAAAATTCCCATGAGTCTGTGCAAATAAATTTTAAACCTGAGACATAGTTTTTTAAGTGAAAATCAACGTATTTGCTAAAAGGTTCCGTTATACCCCCAGCCCCTGCCACTATGAGGCGGAACTTTAAAGGGTCCAAACCCTTGTGCACTTTGGGTATGCCAAATAAAATGGGAGTTCTAGGTTTGGAAACCATCAAATAGTTGTGTGTGCTCTCATCAATGAATCCTTGCAATAAAAGGTTGTGTATGGTAAATTTTATATTACCTAATGCAATGTTTAACTCGTTTAGGGAGACAGGTTCATAAGTCTTAGTGTCTTGTAACAAGTTGTAAATATAGTTTTCATACTCTATAATTGCTGCATTAAAACAATGCCCCCTCCCTTGTCGGGTTTCATTACTCGAACATTTTCCATTTTTAGTTTGTCTACAATAGCCTGTAATCTTTGAGGAAAATTAGCAGACTGTGTTGCCTGCTTTTTATCGAGATTTTCTCTCCACACTTTTTCAATTAATTCCTCAAAGGTTTTTAAGGTGGGATGAGTGGGAGGGTTAAAAACACTACTTCTGACGAGTGACTGTCCATGCACAGCCTGGTTCTTAAAAAATAAGGATAGGTTCAAGTTTCTAACAAATAATTTCAACTCAATTAAGAGTTTGGGGAGATAACTAGCCCTATAAGGTACATAATGCAACCCCTTTGTGAACAATTCAAAGAAAATGGGAGTGATCTCAGTGTCCGTGTAATTGTAGATATTAAAATTATCCAAGCTATTAATATTATATATTCCCTGCTCATTTACTACAACAGAGTGCATGATATTATTGCCCTCAAGCTCATTTTCTCTATTTAACGCCTTTTGACCTAGGCGTTCTGTTGAAAATTATTTGTTTTCCCCCGTGGTCTGCCCTGGGGGACTTGAAAACCCTGTTGCACGTTAGCAGCACCCTTTTGCGCTAACCGCTCACTTCTTCTAGGAAATTCAGGGTGAGAATAATCATAACCATTATCTATAACTTGTACTTCATTAGCACCTGCTTCTTCAAAATTTAATCTTTTCCTCCCAGCTGAAGCTGGGTAAGCCCTCCCTTCAGCGTATTCAATTAAATCTCTTTCCAATTTCTTAGCCTTTCTATCTAACACCTTGTAGCAATGTTCATCAACCTCTTTGAATGTGTCATCATATTTTTTCTTAAATCCTTTAAATTTTTCATCTTTAATAATACTATCATGCAAACCATTCAACTCTTTTAAAATAGTTACCCTTGTTAATATAATCATCAATCATCAGTTTGAGCATTTCTAACCCCGTTTTATTGAATAATTCTGTTAACTGAGAATGCAAACGGGAGCCCAAGTGCACGTTGTTCGGGAAACGAAAACAACGTAACCCTTTGGGTACTCTCTCCACTTTAATGCATTCTCTTAAATAATTTATTTCAAGCTGTGAATTCTTATATGCATATAACTTATTTTTAAAACTTTCGAGCTTGTTTTCTAGTTCGAATTGAGCGTTAACAGTACCTGTAGTGAAGCGTGGTTGTTGCTCAGTCCACGCTTTGAAATTAAAATTGTTGTCCGTACCAAAGTTAGAATAGTCATTTGTGCTGTTAAGCATGTTGCCTTGGGGAGAAACCAGTGGATGGTCCACAATAACCGGTTGCCTCGACGTCGTGGCTGCTTTCTGCCCTTTTTGCTGTTCAACATTCCGCTCTTTCTCTTTGCCATGCTGTTGATTGCAGGGTAAACCTGACGAGCTGGAACTGTTCACATTAGTCAGGGATTTGTTAAGCTGAGCCAGTAAAACAAGAACTTGATTTAGTTCTTTTCTCGTGACCGGCGTGTCATCTGGTTCCTCCATCAACAAAATAGGAGTGTCAGCAAAGTCCAGAAAAGAAAGATCTTCCGCCATAATAAAACTAACCAATAAGCAGCAAAAGTAAAACGTAGAAACTGAGTGTGCGGATGAACTAACTTCCTGCTCCGTGACAAAAAAGTTTGTACCACCAAAGTTATAAATCTTTGTTGCAGTTAATACCACTACAAAAAATGATGAATAATGCCAGAATGCCAAGCACCAATAAAATCCAGAACAAGACTTTTATTCCAAACGATAATAACACAAGCGCTTTCGCCCGTTAACGGGCTTTTTCAAGTGTAAAAATTTTAGTTAAAATCAGAGCTTTTAAAATGCTTTAACCAACGTACTATGGGTTGATTAATTAAAATCTTTAATTAATTGCTTTCCCCAAAACCAATTAATTCTGCAATAAACATAACAAATAAAATAGTACCTATGCTACTGCAAATAAATAGTACTTGTAGATACTAAAAATATTAAAGCCTGAATAAATCTTGCATTGTTTTAATGTTAAAAATGCAATTTTCATCACAATACGTCCCTGCCAAAGTACTAAACCTCAAAACTGTAATAAACAGATTGTTGATAAACTTAAGGGACGTGTTAGAAGGAAACCAGTAACCGTGAAACATGAGGTTGATGCATCTTTAAAAACAAATGTGAAACAATTAAATTGTGTGCAGCAGTTAAATCTGAAAGATAAATTGATCACCCTAAGAAAAGTAAAAACTGTATGTTACAGTAGGACATCAAATTAAAGGAAACCTGACACCGAAGACTCTGAGGTGCTACTAACAAACAGCAACCACTTAAATGACCTTGAAGTGTTAAAAAATACATAGTTAATTGAGCAAATTGCAGCTCTGTGTGAAAATTATAAAGAATAAAAAATTCTAATTGTTAAAATTATAACTTATTTCTCTTGGCTTTGAGAACACTGGCCAGACTTGTCCCATCATTCAGCCCTGGATGCTTTGTGGCATTCAATCTTAATTGCCAAATTAGCTCTCTGGTACTAAGTGCCGTCTCCCAATCACCTCCCCTCAAATCTTGAGTGACCTTGTCCAAAACAAAAAATCGGATGGACATATTTGAGCAAATCAGAGAATGCTTAAAAAAACATTTGTTTCTTTCTTAGTTTTAACCTCATACATGTGATCGTATATCCTACGTTTTAGTTCTCTTTCTGTTTTGCTCACATAAAATGATGGGCAACTCTGACAAAGACCTATGTAAACCACTCCTGAGGAGTTACAGGAGTAGTGGTTCCTAGCTGTCAGTGTGATGTTACGAGAAGAGAGGTGTACCTGGTTGGTGTCAATAATAAATGAGCATTGGTGGCACCTTCCACATCGAAAAGTCCCTTCCCTTTTGCCAGAGCCACCATCTTGCAACCTCCTTCCACCAGGCCTGCTTTGCTCAAACATACCCTTTAAATTGATGTTCCTTTTCCTGATGAAAGAGATGTTATTAGGAAAAATACTAGTAAATTCCTCATGTGAAGAGACAACAGGCCAGAAGTTTTTGATGGTGTTTTCGATAAACAAAGCATCCTGTGAATAAGTATATACAAAATTGTTGTGAGCGTTAAAATCCAAAGTTTCCTGCCCTCTGGGTGTAAATGTTCCTGCACCTAATAGTGGAGGGAAATACTGATCCCTTTTTGCTAAGATTTCCTTGAATATATCGTGAAAAATGTAGGTGGATAACCCCTGTTAAGAAATACATTTCTGGTCTCTCAGCCAGATTCTGGAGGATGGGCAATTTAAACAAAAACAATCAATCAATTGACTCAAACTGTGTAAGTAAGTGATATGGAGAGAGTACCAAGAGAATAAATGAACTGCAATTAAGTAAATGGCAGTACAGTTCAAGGGAGGGAACTAAACTAGCACAAGTTAATTATTTCTGGTGTTACTAATTCTGGAGTAGTGCAGTTTGGTTTGGAAGTGGATAGCTATTGCCATACAAAAGTAGTCTAATATTGAAATGCAAAACAGGAACGGCAAGCAGAATAGAGTCTGAACTCTGTTTTAACAAGTACTGTCACAATGAAGTGCTTTTTGTTTGCTTACAAAGCAAACTTCTTCAGATTACAAGTACACCATGCAAAAAGCATTTAAATAGTAACAGGTGATACTTTTTACCTATCACAGCGAACCTTTCCAAAATACATTACTTAAAGAAACACTCTCCCGTTAAAAACTACTACTAGTTACTGCAAATAAAACAAAAAGCAGTAGTTACCAAACTAGCAATATTAAAAACTTACAAGTAATTCTAAAAATTAATCTACCTATTTAGTATAACAGTGTTATAGATAGTATGTTCTTTTGTAGTGAGTACCCCTAATATTTAGTTGAGGTTCTTAGTTCTATAACTTGGTGTATATAAATGAGGTATTTGAAATAATAAAGCTTTTAGTTAAACAGGTTATAGTAGATTAATTTTTAGAATGATAGGTAAAAAGTATCACCTGTTACTATTTAAATGCTTTTTGCATGGTGTACTTGTAATCTGAAGAAGTTTGCTTTGTAAACAAATGAAAAGTGCTTAATTGTGACAGTACTTATTAAAACAGAGTTCAGACTCTATTTTGTTTGCTGTTCCTGTTTTGCATTTCAATAGTCTAATATTGACTGATCACAGATGAAACTGGGGAAAAAGGCACATTTGGATGTAAAAGCCATAGATAAAAATTTAAAATTTTGCCTTGTTAGTCAGAGAGAGGTACAGAATCCAGCAGTGTGTCATCAACTAGAGTCTGTAATGGGGTCTTACAGGATCGGAGTTAGGAAAACTGGACTAGCTAGACAGGCCTCTGCAAGTGTGTATGCTTTAAACAACAAAAAAACCTCAGTATATAAAGGCATTAACATTGTCTTTATGTTGAAAGTTAAGACATACATTGCGTTTAATTTGAAGAAAAGCCGTGCTTGCAGATAAGCCTTTGTAATATTTTCACTGGAATTGCACTTCAGCAGTAGTACTTATTCAAGTTTGGAGGGTGGGAGGGGTGCACCTGCAGCCCAAGATGTTTAAACAGATTGCGTTTAATTTGAAGAAAAGCCGTGCTTGCAGAGAAGCCTTTGTAATATTTTCACTGGAATTGCACTTCAGCAATAGTACTTTTTCAAGTTTGGAGGGTGGGGGGGGTGCACCTGCAGCCCATGATGTTTAAACAGCTTACAGCGAGCACACTTATCAGAGAGGGGAGATGACTGCAGAAGAGAAGTATTAGTGTGTTTTACATTTTGTTTCCCCTTTCGTTTTAGTTCTTTGGTCCTGCTGTAGCCCCAAGGGTATTCACCAAATGCTTGGCCCTTGTCATAGCCTTTTGAAGGCTTTGGGGAATCCAGTGATTCCCATATCTGGATGACCTGCTTCTTCAGGCTGTTCCTCAGTCCGGGCTTCTGCAGGATCTACACTTCACCATGCTCCTCTTTACAGTCTGGAATTCATCATCAATCTCAAGAAGTCTAGTATGACTCCTCCTGAAGACCATATTTTTCTTGGTTAAAAATCCAGTCCATTACAGTAGTTGCTTCTCTTCCTTCTCCCAAGGTTCTGTTTGACAACTTATTTCCAGTGTGTACTTCTCCTTTCTCTCATTCCTGCAAGGGAATTTCTCAGAGCTTTTGGGTTTATGGCGTCTACCATTCCCATGCTTCCATTTGCCAGGCTTCATATGAGGAAGCTTCAGTGGTACTTAAAGATGGTTTGGCCCCAGCATTGCCAACTTCTGGAGTTTCTGGTTCCCTTACTAGTTTTTCCAAACTCTAGCTTCATTGGTGGATTTGGCAGACCTCCCTCTATCTAGGCCTGCCTTTTAAGACTCCTCTCCATACTCAAGGGCTGCTCATTGAGTGTGGAGCCTCTTGTTCAGTGTCTGTAGCCCCTTCATCAGAGGTCAGACCACATCAGTGGTAAAAGAAATGAGGGCACCATTCTTGCTTTTCAAGCCATTCATTCTGTGGTATCCAGGCCCTTTAAAGGTTTTAGAGACAACACCACAGTCGTGGCACATCAGTAAATGGGAGCGCAAGGTCTTATCTACTTGGCAGACAAGCCCTTCAGGCCTGGGACTTGGCTGTCTGCCATCAAGTAGTCTACGTCTCTTCAGAACACAACATTGTGGCAGACTTCCTGAGCAAGTCCAGGGCACAACCTCAGGAATGGATCCTTCACAGAGAGGTGTTTCTGGAAGTAGCACATCAGTGTGGTATTTCTAAAGTGTATCTTTTTGCCTCCCCTTTGAACAGGCAACTTTCTCAATTTGGTGTAAAGACCCACGTCTTCTGACTTGGAATATGGACACAGTGTCCTTGTCTTGGACGGAATGTTCCTAATATACTTAACCTTCTGGTTCTCTCTGCTTCCTAGGGTCTTCCACAAGATTAGACAGAACTCCCCCAGAAACTTGCCCATGACTCCCTTTTGGCCCATACATAACTGGTTCCGCTTTCTGGCCAGGTACAGTCATCAAAGGTTACCTCACAAGATGGATCTTCACACAAGACATGGGATCTTTCATTCACCCTCACTTGTTCATTCTTCAGTTGGCACTTTGGGTGATATGGTTGATTCCTTTTAGGTACCACTTTTCTGAGGACATGGTTAGGGTTCTGTAGGATGCCTAGAAACCCAATAACAGAAAATCCTATATATCAAAATGGAAGAAATGTTCTGTCTGGTGTCTCAAGCATCACCAGAATCCCTTCTCAGTGAGGGTCCATTTTTTACTGTGAACTGATCCATGCTGGCCTAGCATATTCTTCTGTTAAAGCTCACTTGCTAGCAATCTCTGCTTGTCTGCCGTTTAACCCACTGTTGAGGTCAAATGATACATGAAAGGTGATAAAAACAGCACAATGGTCACGAACACAGAAGTAAAATTTATTACCAAGACTTAGCACTTAGGCTGAACAACAGCCTTCTAAGAGTCATACTTCAAAGGTGCCCCCAAAAAACCCATTCCTTCCTTCTGGGGCCTTAATTTGCTCCTTAAAAAATCGACTCTGGCTTCTTTTGAGCCTGCTTCTTCCTCTTTGCAACGTTGCACCTGGAAGACTGTTTTGTTGCGGTTACATCAGCCAAGAGAGTTTCTGAATTTTAGGATCTGATGACAGTTCCTCCTTTTTTGGTTTTTCATAAGGACAAGGTGTCTGTGCGTACTGATCCTCCTTTTATTCCCAAGAAGGTCAGTAAATGGTCTCTTAATTGGTCTATCCAGCTTCCTTCCTTTTTTTCCTTTTCCACAATCTGCTAGTGATGATGTTTTTTTCACACCTTGGTTTTGCATAGATAGCACGGGTATTATTTGGATAAAACAAATGCTATCTGCAAATCTGAGCATCATTTTGTTTCTTTTCAGTCTAGGACATTGGGTTTTGTGGATTCTAAGCAAACCATCTCCTCTGGGATTTCTAAGGTAATTTATTTTTGTTCTTTTCATGGCAAACAGCTTTCTGCTTCAGTTTGAGCTTGTTCTGTGGGGCAGTAGCCTCTTCTGGAGCTTTCTTCAAATGTTTGGATACATCCTTGAAGCTACTACTTGCTTCTGTGTCCACACTTTTACTTACTTAACATTACAAGCTGGATGTCATTTCCAAAGCTAGGGCTATCCTTCATGGGTTTGTGGAGGCTTCCTCTGGACCTTCCTCTTTTCATCTTTTTAGAGTAGCTTTGATAATCTCCGACATGTGATGAATACTGCAGCAGTGACAAGATAGTACAGTTGTGTAAAATCTTACCATGACAGTAGATGGCCTTTTCTCCATTGCATTATTCAGTCTGTCCTTCCCACCTGCCCCCTTTTTTCTCTACTGTTAGTAATAATTTGCTGGGTGAGGAGTCATTGCCTTCTTTTCCTGTTTCTCTTCTGTTTCTTTTTCTGTCTAGACTTACATGTTCTGTTTTCTCTTGGGGTTGCTCTAGTTCTTCTGGGGCACTTCATTTCTGGGTATTGAGCATGCGTATGTCACCTTTATGTCCTATATCCACGTGCAGAGCTTATGCCTGACATTCAATGCTGGGAGGATATAAAAGCTGACTGGATGTTGGGCTGTCCTTGGTGGAAGAATCCCGTATGTGGTGAATATTGCAACAGTGACATCTACTGTTATGGTAAATTTTTACACAGCTGTATTTCCTTAATATGGAAAACAGTTGTATTGATTGCTCTGACCCCTGCAAGAAGAGTATCTGAGTTGCTAGCTGTTACAGTGAGTCAATCCTCTCTCGTTTTCCAAAGGGGCAGAGTATCTTTGAGAACTATTCTTTGTATGCCTAAGGTGGTTTATCAGTTTACTTTGCCACTTTACCAGGGTCTTGGCTTTATCTCTGGTTTTTTGGAAAGGGCTGGATTCTAGAAGTATTTTTTGGAAGCTGCTACTTGGTCCCCTATACTTGTACAAAGCACTGTAAACTTGATTCCTTCTCTTGGTCCAGGTCAGGGTTTGATCATTGCTGCAGTAGTTCTCCTTCTCTCCCTTGTTTTTGGTGTTTTCTAGGCCAAGGTGGTGATATTTATTTTTGCTCATAGCATTGACTTTTCAGGGCTCAGCCTCCCTCTCTGTGTTGGGAGGAAAGCTCTGAAGGGCTTCTTGCCTAAACTTTTCTTTTAGTTGGCTCAGCTCAAGCTGCGTAACAGTTTGGGCACGTAGAAGGTGTAGAAAAAAACATACATGTCCAGCACAAATAGGTTGAAAAATAAAATAATTTATTTAGGTAGCTTCAAAAAAAAAAAAAAATAGCACGTAGAAGGCGCTCTGAAACTTTGGAAGCTGGCTAGCTGTTATACCCTTGGCAAGATAGAACCCATGTAGCTAAGGATAATGCATTAGTGATCATTCAAACGTCTTCTTTTATTAAGTTTACTTATGCAATTTATTTTTTGAGCATATGCTCTCTCTAGAGGTCATAGAACCAGTCCTCCCAAGTCAAACAGAGAAAGGATTTTATTCAAGGATTTTTCTCGAGCCAGAGAAGGGAGGAACCTAGAGACCAGTACTAGACATTTAATTTCTTAGTCTTTGTCAAAAGTCCCAAAGTTTAAAATGCTGCCCCTTCAGTTTGTTACCTCTCATACCTCCTCAGTTACAGTGGATATAAAAAGTTTGCACACCCCTGTTAAAATGCCAGGTTTTTGTGATACAAAAAATGGCACCACAATAAATCATTTCAAAACTTTTCCCACCTTTAATGTGACCTTTAACATGTACAATTCAGTTGAAAAACAAAAATCTGTTAGGGGAAAAAATATAAAAATGAAAAAACGTACAGTACACTAGTTGCATAAGTGTGCACACCCTTAAACTAATACTTTGTTGGGTGTGCGCACCCTCAAACTTGTACTTTGTTGAAGCACCTTTTGATTTAATTGCAGCATTCAGCATGGCACATCTTGACTTGGCAGTATTTGTCCACTTTTCCTTGCAAAAGGCTCCAAATCAATCTGATTGCAAGGTCATCGCTTGTGCACAGCCCTCTTCAGGTCACCCCACAGATTTTCTATTGGATTTAGGTCTATGCTCTGGCTGGGCCATTCCAAAACTTTAATTTTCTTCTGGTGAAGCCATTCTTTTGTTGATTTGGATGTATGCTTGGGGTCATTGTCATGTTGAAAGGTGAGACCTTCAGTCGCCTGAAGATTTTGGGCCAAAAGTGATATTTGGAACTGTTCATAATTCCCTCCACCTTGACTAAAGCTCCAGTTCCACCTGAAGAAAAGCAACCCCAAAGCATGATGCTGCCACCACCATGCTTTACCGTGGGGGTGGTGTTCTTTTGCTTATGTCAAGTGTTTTTGCGCCAAACATACCTTTTGGAATTGTGGCCAAAACGTTCAGCGTTAGTCTCATCAGACCATAACACATTTTCCCACATGCTTTTGGCAGACTTGATAAATTGTTTTGCAAATTGTAGCTGGGCCTGGATGTTTTTCTGTGTAATAAAAGGCTTCCGTCTTCCAACCCTACCCCATAGTTCAGACGTATGGAGAATACGGGAGATTGTTGTCACATGTACTGCACAACCAGTACTTACCAGCAATTCCTGCAGCTCCTTCAGTGTTGCTGTAGGTCTCTTGGCAGCCTCCCTGACCAGTTTTCGTCTTGTCTTTTCATCAATTTTGGAGGGACGTCCAGTTCTTTGCAACGTCACTATTGTCCCATATTTTCTCCACTTTTTGATGACTGTCTTCACTGTGTTCCATGGTTCCATTCCAACCGACGCCAGCCTCAAAAACAAGGTCAAAAACATATTCTATGTCTAAAAAACCAATGCATGAGCCACGTGCTCAGGCCCCTGTGCCTAAAAAACAGATGATCAAAATGGCTGAGGACTTAATTACCTTGATCAAGGGTTCCCAAACCCCCCCCCCCCCGCCCGCTAAGAGGCCTAGGCAAGGCACTGATTATGAATCTTCAGATCAGGTCTCCATTTCTTCTGATTCTTCTTCTGATCAGGAATTTTCTATTCCCCCCTATGAGGATTCTGATGTAGAGGAAGCCATCCCATCTGTATCTCCTCCTGAGGATTACTCTTTTGGAGAGACTTTGCATCATGTTAAAGCTAAATTGTTGGATGCCCCCTTGCAGCATGATACTCTGTTTGGTAATAAGGCAGAAGAGGTTTTAAAGAAAATGGAAGACAAAGCTAAATCTATGCAAACTGCAAAAGATTTCTTGCAAGTGCAGCCA
Organism: Protopterus annectens; assembly: GCF_019279795.1. Lineage (NCBI taxonomy): Eukaryota > Metazoa > Chordata > Ceratodontiformes > Protopteridae > Protopterus > Protopterus annectens. Next base: position 1,123,104,616 of record NC_056739.1, read on the forward strand.
CCCAGGTTCAGTAGGCACTGGCCTACTAAAAATTGTTCCTTTTCTGTGTCCAACAGAGCCACTCAAGGCAACTCCAGGTGCTCAAAAGGCTCCAGATACCAATCACAGGGTTCTTACAGGTCAAAGCAATGGGGGTGCCTCCACCTCCAAATCTGGAGGAAACAAAGCACAACCCTACAGTAAGCAGTCTCAATGACTTTCCTCTACCATCACCAAGCACTTATCTTTTGGCAGCCCCCTTGGGAGAAAAACTAGCACTTCATGCTCAAAATTGGTAGTTAATTACCCAGGACAAGTGGGTATTGAACACAGTATCCCAGGGGCACAGATTTCATTTCCATACTTTGCCAATTCCAAACGGATGGCCAGATCTGCCACAAAATCAGTGGGCAGAGGCTCAGAAACAAGTTATGTCCATCATGGATATGGGGGCTATTCAACCAGTACCAGAAAAGGAAAAAGGGCAAGGTTTTTATTCAAGACTTTTCCTGGTATCCAGAAAAAAACAAATCTTGGCTCCCAATACTGGACTTATCGATTTTGAACACGTTCCTGGACATTCCAAAATTCAAAATGCTGACTTTACAACAGCTGCTGCCTATGCTGGGCAGGAACGCTTGATTAGTGACTCTAGACTTAAAAGAGGCATACCTGCATATCCCAATAAGGGAATCATGCAGAAGATACCTTCACTTCAAGGCAGGTTTTTTGCATTACCAATTCTCTGCACTGCCCTTTGGCTTATCTACTGCACCCAGGGTCTTTACAAAGTGCCTGGCACCAGTAATTGCATTCTGCAGACAAAGAAGCATTCAAATGTATCCTTATCTGGACGACTGTCTCATTCAAGCAGAGGACAAGGACACTCTTCTTCAACATCTGGCATTTGTAAAAAGGCTTCTAACATGCCTAGGGTACACAATAAAGAAAAAGAAATCCCCACTGGTACCCTCTCAAATAATTACATTCCTGGGTGCAAGCTTGAATACAACTGCCCAGATGGCTTACCTTACGCCAGACAAACAAAGGCAACTGACAATATACTTCAAACAAATGGCAACAAAAAAACAGTTATCTGTAAGACGAATTCTGCAGGCTTTGGGGTTCATGGCATATTGCATTCTACTAATTCCATATGCGAGACTGCATATGAGGAAACTTCAATGGTACCTAAAAAGTTTATGGAGCCAACATTGTCACAGTCTGGAAACAATGATTCCTCTCATTCCCTGCCTACAACAGGAGTTTCTTTGGTGGGCAGAGACACGTCACCAAAACAAGTGACTGTCATTAACTCTACCCCCTGCCACCCAAACCCTAACTACAGACAAATCAGACTATGCTTGGGGAGCCCACCTGGTGGAGAGATGCATTCAGGGCAAATGGAGCCCAAAACAAATGCATCTGCATATCAACCAGAAAGAGATGCTAGCTGTTCAGAATGCTCTGACAGCCTTAAAGGACTTACTTCATCCAGGACAACTATTGATAAAGACGGACAACACCATGGTTATGTGGTACATAAACAAGCAGGGGGGTACACAATGCAGACTAGCCATGGCATTGTGGAACACAGCTTTGACTTACCAAATACATCTTCAAGCTCAGTTCCTGCCAGGAAAGCAAAATACCCTGGCAGACGACCTAAACAGAAATCTTATGGACCCGCATGAATGGAAACTAGATCCACAAGTCTTCGGCATGTTAACACAGAAATGGGGGAGCCCAGATATAGATCTATTTTCCTCTCTCCAAAATTATCAGTTAGACAAATTCTGCACAAGAACTCATCACAAAAAAGCATGGAAAGTGGATGCCCTCTCCTTCAGTTGGAAAAACTATCAGTCTAGGCCTTTCCCCCTCTGCCTCCTCTCCAAGGTCTTACTAAAAGTCAGACAGGAAAAACCAAAAATGATCCTAGTTGCTCCGGACTGGCCTCGCCAACACTGGTACCCACTTCTAAGGAATATGTCTCAACTTCCTCCTTGGTACTTGCCTCAAATACCTCATCTACTGTCTCAGCAAAACAATCAAATACTGCACACTCAGCTCCAAACTCTGAACCTTGCAGCATGGCTGATCATTTAATTATTCAAACAACACCTCTCAGTAAATCTGTGATGGATGTCATTTTGGAAGCGAGAAGGCTTAGTACTAGAAAATCTTATGCTGATAAATGGAAGAGATTCTGTGCTTGGAACCAAGCACAAGGAACAGACACAGCAAAGCCTAATATTCCTCAGATTTTACAATATTTGACTGAGATGCTTGAACAAGGGCTTATCTTTTTCTTCAATAAAAATCCATGCCTCTGCCATCTCGGTTCATTACAACACAGAGCCTCACCTCTTTTCTCATCCTCTGCTTAAACAGTATCTTAGAGGGGCCAAAAATTTAAGGCCTCCCAGAAGATCACCAACTCCTGCATGGGACCTCAATTTTGTGCTGGAAAAACTCACCCTGCCTCCTTTTGAACCAGCAGCTACTGCGGATATAAAATTTCTATTTTGGAAAACGGCTTCTCTCTTGGCAGTCACTTCAGCAAGAAAGGTTTCAGAACTACAGGCTCTCATGGCAGTGGAGCCTTTTATTACATTTTAACAGGACAGGGTGTCCCTCAGGACCAATCCTTCTTTTATGCCTAAGGTGGTATCCAGTATGGCTCTTAACCAGACAGTTCACCTGCCAATATTTTACCCAAATCCACAGAACAAGGGGGAGCGGATTCTGCATTCATTGGACGTACACAGACAACAAAGATTCTACTTAAACAGGACCAAATCTCTAAGAAAGTCTGATGCAACCACTGGTAGCATCCACTGCAGGGTCAGAGGGGAAGGCTATATCAAAGCAGACTATTTCTAAGTGGATAAGCCACTGCATTCGTTTCTGCTACTTGCATCATGGTAAACCTGTGGCCAAGGGGATCAGGTCACATTCCACCATGGCTGCCTCTACCTCAGCAGCTTTTCTCAGTGGGGTTCCAACCAAAGACATTCTAGAGTCTGCTACTTGGAGCTCTGTTCATACCTTCACAAAGCATTATCATTTGCTTCTCTTTTCCAAATCCAGGGCAGTCTTTGCCACTGCAGTTCTGCAGGGCCTTATAGCTGCTCCTAATGCTGTTTAGTTCCATCCTCCCATCCATAGCTTTGGGATTCTACCCAGATGTAATGACTGCAATAATGAAAAACGAAGAACATAGTACAGTTGTGTACACTTACCATAAATGTAGATGTTCGAGTGTATTCACTGTTGCAGTCTGGGTTACCCACCCGCCATCCCCCATTTCTATACCTTTTCTTTCCTTCACTGTATACTAAAGCCTTTGTGGTGTATTTGCTGTTAGATGAAGGTAAAGTTTGTTACTAAAAGTGCATTTACATATATTTCAGTTTTTATATATATATATATATATATATATATATATATATATATATATATATATATACATTTTTTTTTTTTTTGCTCCCCACCTGACATTTGGGACAAGAAAAACTGAAAAAAATTGCTTTGGCTGCATGTTTTATACCCCTGACGACCTTACGTCATGGAAGAGGAGACAGCAACTGACGCAGGACGCAAGACTTTGTTATTCAGGCCGACTGAGGGCAACCTGCCAGCAGATTACCCCAAATGTAATAACTGCAACAGTGAATACACTCAAACATCTACATTTGTGGTAAGTGTACACAACTGTACTTTTCCAGTAGCAGAAATTCTTAATCTACTACAAAAGAGTCATCCAAGAGGTCCTGACCAAACAAAGCGGATTCAGAACTTATTCTCACTTCTTTTTAGTGCCAAAGGAAACCAAGGACCTGCGATCCATTTTGAATCTAAACAGATTGAATTTGCTCAAAGAAAGTGAAGTTCCGAATGGTGATATTTCAGTCCATTCTACTGCTGCTGTAGAAGGATGATTGGATGTGCTCAGTAGACTTAAAGGATGCGTTCTATCACATCAAAATAGACACTCCAGAATTTATCTGCACTTCTGGCTGGGAGCCAGTCATTTTTATTTCAGTGCTCTGCCTTTTGGACTCAATACAGCCCCCAGGGTGTTTACCAAATGCATGGACGACTCGTTCTTCACTGCCCCAACCAGGCATCAACTCCTCCAGGCCAGGGATTACTTCTTCAACCTTGCCAATCATCCTTTTTCACCATAAACCTAACAGTCAAACTTATCACCTGTTCAGAGTTTAGAATTCATTGGAGCCACCTTGGACACAGTGAACCAGATTGTGCCTCGACCCATTCATCGCTTTCAGACCTTAAGAGATAATATTCGAGCCGTCTTAAACCAATCTTCTCCACCAGCAAGGTTGATACTTCAGGCTCTAGAATCTATGGTGGCTGCCATCACCTTAGTCCCTCATGCAAGGTATTTTATGCGAGTTCTTCAATGGGCCCTGGCTGCTCAATGGTCTATACTCTACCAGCCTCTGTTCCTATCAAATTGACTTTGGTTTGCAAAAGGCATCTTCAATGGTGGTTGCTGTAGGACAACTTAACGATAGGCAGGCCCTTTCTCCTTCCTTCCCCCTCAGCCTCCGTGACCACGGAGGCTTCCCAGTTGGGGGACATTTCAAGGGAAAGATGGTCTAAGGCACGTGGTCACATGGAGAGACCAGGTTGCATATCAGTGTTCTGGAGATGGGAGCAGTCCTCCTCATGTTGCAAGCCTTTTAGGACATTCTCCCTGTAAGACTGTTGCAGTTCACACAGACATTTCAGTGGTGTGGTACATCAAAAAACAGGAATTTGCTCTTACCCATTGTATAGAGAGGCCATGGGGGTTTGGGTATGGGTGATATCTTTGGACCATGTTCTGCTTGCAACTCATACCGGGAAAACCCAGCATCCTGGCAGACAAGCTCAGCAGGTCCATCTTGACCCCTTACAAGTGGTCCCTCAACCAATCACTAGTGGACTTGATCTTCAGCCACTGGGGCCAGCATTGCTGCGACCTGTCTGCATTCCCCCAGAACAAGTGCAGCAACTATTTCGCTCTGATCCCCCCCTCCAGGGGGAGTTGCCAAGTGACAGTCTGGTTCACAATTGCCCCCCCCCCGTTCTTCTCTACGCTTATCCCCTACTTCCTTTGATTCCAAAGTTTCTTCAGAAATCAAAGCGTCTGAAGTCCTTGGTAATCCTACCAAGAAAGTCTATGGGAGTAAATGGAAGAGATTTGTCTTGTGGGCTTCTTAAAGAGAACATTGACCCTTTTTCAGCTCTGATTTCAGCTGTCTTTCTCTTCCTTGCATCTCTTTTCAAAGAGCGAGCCAGCTTCTCTGCCTTCAAACTTCAATTGGCAGTTATCTCTAACTTTCATTCCGGCAATGTTTTCAATTCCCCTTCAACTTCCAAACTGTGCAAGACCTTCTCGAAAGGGATCTTCCCCCTCAGGCCTCCAGTCAAAGATCCTTCCCCGCCATGGGATCTCACTGTGGTCTTGCTTTTGAACCAGCCTTTGATTGTGACTTAGTTTCTTTCATGAAAGACTGTCTTTCTCATCGCTGTCACATCTGCAAAGAGAATCTCTGAGATTCAGGCCTTGTCTTCTAAGCTTCCTTGCATTATTTTCCACAAAGATAGGGTGTCCCTTAATACAAATCCCTCTTTCACACCCAAGGTAGCTACAGAATCCAAATTCAATCAAACCATACAACTACCATTTTTCTTCCCAAATTTCTCTAATGAAGGAGAACATTTGTTGTATCTGATTGATCTTCACAGGCAGTTACATTTTTATCTTCACAGGACAAAACCTTTTCAAAAATCAGAACAGTTATTTGTGTCCTGTCCTCCTCTCATAGCTGTCTAGGTCAGGCAGTTTCAAAAGTTACTCTTGCTAAGTGGATAACAGACTATATTACCTTGATTTATACCAAGAATGGATTACAGCTACCTCGTCCCCTTAAGGCCACTCAACTCGTTCTATGCCCACCTCATCCTCCTTTTCTTCCATGGCATCTTTAGATGATATCTGTGCTACAGGAGTAGTAGTAGTAGAGCTTCCTTTGGTTCGGCAGTGCTCTGGCATATCCTTTCTTGAGACTACCCAGAAGTTGTATAGCTGGGGACTCTACCCATCCATGAGGAGGAATGAAAGAGACATCAGATTTATTAGTTATGTGCTTACCATAACTTGGTATTTGTGTTGTCTTTTCATTTGTCCTCACCTTCCCTCCCTGCAAGATCTAGCGAGAACCTTTTAGAACTGATGTTTCTGGTTTTGAGCCTCTGGTTCTTAAGGTATACTCCTTTCTTTTCTTTCTCTGCTCTCTGTCAGCTGTTTGGGAGCAAGCTCGATCTGAGGGAGTTAGTCAGGGGACAGTGCATTATGGGAAGTAGGAGGAGCTCGAGTCCTGGATTCTAGTCTGTAAAAAAAACTGCAGCCAAGTTAGATGTGTAACCCAACTGTGAGGAGGAATGAAAGAAGATGGCACAGATACCAAGTTATGGTAAGTACATAACTATTAAATCTTGATAGATTGGATAGAAACTATTTTTCACAGGAAAATGTGCATTTAATTGAAAGCTTTGTCATACATCCATTAACTATTTCAGATCATACACCAATAAAAATTAAGCTAAAGATTAAGGGTAATGATGTAAAAATGAGTTGACTGTTGCTTTCCCACCTTACTTGTGAAGAGAAATTTAAGGAATGGGTAGTGGAAATTAATCGAAAGTTATTAGAGATGATAGAAATTTCTTCAGCAGTGATAGCTATTGAGTGGGATAAAGGGAAAATCCAGTTCAAAAGTATGGTAGAAATAGAGAGATTTGGTTAAGAAGTAATAGCAATTATTCAGAGGGTCTGACAAAGGTTAAAGTATTAACGAATAAAGGGAATCTTACAGAACAAGAACAGGTACAACTGCATAGTGCTAAACAGAAAATAAGGGATTCTTTGGATAATATGCATGAGTTTAGAAAGATTGCTCTTAAACTATTTTTGACAACTCCAGAGTGCAAAATTTTAGCACAGTGAATTCAGCAACAGAAGAAGAGTTTGTCGCCAAGAGACTAAAAAGATAATATGAAAACTAAGAAACCTGAAACTACATGGATAGTAAGGTGTAAAGCAATGAAAATGTTTAGTCCCTTTAGTATTATATACAGGTCAAGCATATTTTTATTAACTAGAGGAGAAGTTGTGAACATTGATAAAGAGTTGAAGGAATTTATCTGGGAGGGGAAGACTTAAGTGGGATGGGTTGATCATTCCAGTAGAACAAGGTGATTCAGAATTACCTGATTTGAAGGGATATTTTAGAGATGTACGGTTAAGTTCATATCGATAGATGGATGGATAGAAGGAGAGAGAGTGATTCATATAAAACACAAGCAGAAGGTTATAGTTCAAGGTGGAAAGGGATGATGCAGGGGGAAAGTTCAAGAAATAGAGAGTGGGATTTTGGATGTAGATCCTTAAGGAGAATAATATTCATACAGATTATTATATTCATAAAGTAGCAGAAAGTATTCTAAGAACTAAGGCAACATGAGAATGGAGAAAGGAGGTTTTGCCAGTAGGGATGACTGCAGGTAGGGACACATACTTTGCCAACAGGGATGACTGCAGTTAGGGGCACATTTTGCCAACAGGGATGACTGCAAGTAGGGGTAAGGGGTACATATTTCACCAACAGGAATGACTAAATAGGGGTACAGATTTTGCCAACAGGGCTGACTGCAAGTAAGGGTACAGAAAATGGATGAGGGGGCTGGAATTTAATGGAGAAAACTGACAAAGCAAGCAAGCTATTGTGAAGCAAATAACTAGAGAGGGAAAGGTAACATAATGGGTTGATGACAAGGTGACATTTAAACTGTGGACTACTGACTGCCTTCCCTACCAGGGACTGATATCGCAGTATAGTGAAAGAGGTAGGAGAATAGTAAGTGAAAGACCTTCTCTGGTAGAGTTTTTTGTTGAATCTAGAACAGAAGCTGCTGTTAAAAAGGGACAGTTAGTAGGATATATAAAGTATTGCGCAATAACTATAAGAATTAAACAGAGGAGGTTAGAAAATGTTAGGAAGAGAGACTGGAAAAGCAGTTTACCAGGGAATGAAGGGAGGATGTGTGTATCCATGTATGCAACAAAGTGCAGAAAGTTTAATATTTTTGCATGGAAATGTTTGCATATGTATTTTTATATCCCAAGCAAATGTCAAATAAGTTTCTCTCTGCTAGATTGCAGATGTTAGAGATGTGATGGGAAGAAAGCGGTAACTGGGAACATATGTTTTGGGAGTGTAAGGAGTTGGCAGATTTTAAAAACTCCCTGCAGAGGACTCTCTCAGAAATATTGAGATAGCAAATGATTGTAACTAAGGAAATGATTTTTCTCAGCTAGGAGACAAGATCTGAATTGTCTAGACATATTAAGGCCTTGTTAAGTTTTAATCCACTGGCTGCCAAACAAGTGGTTCCTAGAAAATGGAAATCAAAGTCTAAACCAACTGTTTTTGAAGTACTGAATATTGTAAAAGAAATAAAAGAACTGAAAGAGAGAGTTTAAAAAAAAGGAAAGGAGCAAATTACATAGAAGTAAATGGAAATTGTGGGAACAATACATGCAGAATAATGTTTAGGAGGAGGAGCGAGGTCTAAGGGAAGACAGGAATTGAATAATTTATGTAATCTTGGACTAATAGTTATAGAGAGAGGAAAGGTGATGTACTATATAATGTATGTACATGAAGTAATTGTTTGCTTGCATCTTAAGTGATGACTTAATAAGAGTTTAATAGGATCTAAATTTATTTGTCTGATCCACTGTTGGCTCCTTGAGCCACCTGTCAGATCCAGCACATCAAAACTAGTGATAAGTCCTTTCCTCCCATAATGCACCCATCTGTGAAGTTTCCTCAGATCATATTTACCACCTCAGAGTTCAGATGTTGTGGTTACTCCCAATTAAAAGCTAAGTGCTCCACCTCTGTTTTTCTGAATTGCTGCTCTATTTCATACTTACTGCTTTCAGTCAGTATTATAATACTTAATACATAGTATAGTTTAATCCCTTTTGGTTCTTGACTTTGGTAGTTTTTCCTTATTTTTCACCTGCCAGTCTTCATGTGTATATAAAAAAAAATCTTGTCTGTATACTGGATGTTCATCGTGCATACAGCTGCAGTCATTACAGATGGGTTATCCTGCCGTCAGGCGGGTCCTCGGTCGGCCGAATTCCAAAGTCTAGGTCCGGCGTCGGTTGTCGTTGCTTCTTCCCTGACGTCAGTGCGGCAGGGGTATAAAAGAGGCAGCCGACGCCATATTCTTGAGTCTTTCTTGCCGCGCGGTGCCCGAAGCAGAAGCAGTTCGCAAGTGCCGGTCGGCCAGCTCCTGAGATTTACGAAAGTATTTCAGCCGGTCTTCTTTAAAGCTAAGTACCCCGTTGGGGAAACTTTTCTTGCCTCAGACCGATGTCAAAGTTAATAATTGCATTTCTTGTGGGAAGCAAATACCGCATAAGGATTTCCACTCTTTCTGTATACCTTGCTTAGGCCCAGACGACGATGTCTCGGCCTGCCGTTTTTGTGCTAGGATCAACAAGCGCACTATTAAGCGTCGGGCGGAGTGCACCCTTCATTATTTTGGCAAAAATTTTAATTATATCATGTCGTCGGATACACCGACACAAGTTTTGAGCAAAAGACGCAAAGATAAGGACCGACATCCGAGGTCCGCACCGAGTACTGAGACCACGCTTAGGCCGACTACCGGTTCTCCAGTTCTCAGCGAGGTGCCTACGCAGCCCCTGAATACCGATGAAACTACATTACCGGTGACTTCAGTACCCGAAGTCGCAGGCTCCTCTGTCTCTATTCCTACTGCCGATACCGACGCCACTCTTGGCGAGGAAACTCAAAATTTAGTCAGGCCTGCCATTTCTGTAGGCGTCTTCAGGCCTTCCACCTTCTCTATTAAATCCTTCACTAAATCTAAAGCAGCCATGAAAACTAAAAAACAGGGACCTCAGACGCCCTCTCAAGGCCCCCTGCCTAAAAAGCAAATGCTTAAAATGGCTGAGGATTTGATTTCTCTTATCAGGGGTTCTCAACCCCCCTCTGACAAAAGACCCAGATTGGAGGAAGACTACCCTTCCTCAGACCAGGCTTCTATTACCTCAGAACACTCTGGTGACCAGGATTACGCCTATTCCCCTTTCGAAGACTCTGATGCTGAGGAGTCTATTCCCTCGGTCCCCCCCCCCCCCCCCCGAGGATTACTCTTTTGGGGAAACCCTGCATACATTGAGGGAACACTTTCACTGGGAAGGCCAAGATTACTCAGATTCCAAGAAAAGGCTCAGGGAATTTCTACTGCTCCCCCAGCATAGGCCCCATGGCTATCCCTCCTGTTTTAGATATTTTGGATGATGTGTACACAAAAGCCAGCCTTAATCCAGATTCTTTACCTCCAGCTCCTGTTAAACCAGACAGGTATTACCGGGTTCCTGATTCCCACCAGTTCCTTTATAAAAGCCATACTGCTGATCCAGAAACTGTTTCACAGGGTCCCAAGGGAATAAAGGCCTCTACTGCTAAAAACCCTATACCTTCAGAGAGAGATTCCAGAGCATTAGAAAGGTGGGGGAAAAAGGTGTATACATCTGCCACTTTAACCATGAGGGCATTAAACTGTCAATTCCATATGTTAAAGTACCAACAGTTTTTGTTATCTCAGTTGAAAAGCAAAATGACACAAACAGAACAACCAGATTTGAAAGAGTTGCAGGATTTGTTGCATGGTGCAGACCAAGTGGGTAAACATACCTTGCAGTGTGGTTTTGATGCTTTAGAGGCCTCATGTAGAGCTGCTGTCACTGGGTCTGTTATACGTAGACATGCTTGGCTCAAAGAGCAAACCTTACCAGATCATGTCAAAGCAAAGTTATTAGATGCACCACTTCAAAAAGATGTATTGTTTGGTGTTAAAGCTGAGGAGGTACTAAAGATAATGGAGGGAAAAGTGAAATCAATGCAAACAGTGAAAGATTTCCTGCAGGTACAACCTCCACGCTTCAGCAGAAACTGGCCTTCAAAAAATTGGTCCTTTCCAGCCACGGACAGACCTCAAAGGGGCAGATACAGACGCCCAAGGGGTAGAGGACAACCTCAAGGATGTTACAGAGCAAGACAATGGCAAGCACCATCCCCAAGAGGTGGAGAAGATAGATCACAGTCATTTAGAAAACAGACACAATGACTTCCCCCTATACCTGCCAAGCAAAGCTTTAATGGCAGCATCTTTGGGCGGAAAACTGGCATTATTTTCAAAAAATTGGCATATTGTTAGAAAAGACAAATGGATTCTGGACATTATAGACCGAGGCTACAGGTTCCACTTTCACACCCTTCCAGAAATGAGAGGCATGCCACACCTGCCACAAAATCAAAGGGCAGAGGCACAAAGACAAATTTCCGCTCTCATGGACATGAAAGCGATTTAAGAGGTACCTACAAAAGAACAAGGTCAAGGTTTTTATTCCAGACTATTCCTGGTACCAAGGAAAGACAAAGATTGGAGACCTATCTTAGACCTATCCATCCTAAACACATATCTACAGGTGCCAAAATTCAAGATACTCACATTACAGCAGCTTCTTCCCATGCTGGGCAAGGAGTCTTGGCTGGTAACATTGGACCTCAAGGAGGCATACCTGCATGTCCCTTCCCTATCAGACAAGATTGCAGAAGATACCTCAGATTTCTTGCAGGTTCAACCCATTACCAATTCTCTGCATTGCCCTTTGGCTTATCTACTGCGCCCAGAGTGTTTACGAAATGCCTGGCATCAGTAATTGCCTTCTGCAGACTACAAGGAATACAAATCTACCCATATCTGGATGACTGCCTGATCCAAGCGGACAGCAAGGACATTCTATTGCGGCATCTGGTGTTTGTAATAAAACTGTTAAACTTCCTGGGATACACAGTGAACAAAAAGAAATCAAAACTAATACCTTCTCAACAGATAATTTTCCTGGGTGCCAGCTTAAATACAACCACCCAGGTGGCCTACCTCATGCCAGACAAACAAGGGCAACTGTCTCAATACTTCAGCAAAATGGCAACTTTCACCAGGCTAACTGCAAGGAAAGTCCTGCAGGCTCTGGGATTCATGGCATCTTGCATCCTACTAATCCCATGTGCAAAGCTGCATATGAGGAAACTTCAGTGGTACCTAAAAAACTTATGGTCTCAACACAGCCACAGCTTGGAAACAATTATACCACTCATTCCATGCCTTCAAAAGGAATTTTTGTGGTGGGCTCAAGCATGCCAAAGAAACACAGGTCTTCCTTTCTCTGTACCTCAAGCAACTCAAATCATCACAACAGATGCCTCAGACTACGCCTGGGGAGCACACATGGCAGATCAGTGCATTCAGGGAATATGGTCCCAAAAAGAGAAGCACCTACACATCAACCAAAAGGAGATGCTAGCCGTGCACAATGCTCTTATGACCTTCAAAGACCTACTGCATCCAGGCCAGTTATTGATAAGGACAGACAACACCACAGTCATGTGGTACATAAACAAACAGGGGGGGAACTCATTCATACCCCCTGTGCAGGCAAGCCATGACCCTATGGAACACAGCACTGGAATTGTAAATTCAACTACAGGCACAATTCCTGCCAGGAAAAGAAAACACACTGGCAGACAACCTAAGCAGAAATATGACAGATCCACATGAATGGAAGTTGCATCCCCAAGTTTTCTCAAAGATAACTCAGGCATGGGGACAGCCAGACATAGATCTATTTGCTACCCACAGAAATTACCAGTTGAAAAAATGTTGTTCAAGGACCTATCATCCACAGGCCTGGAAAGTGGACGCACTCTCTTTCAATTGGACAACATTGACAGTCTATGCCTTCCCCTCCTCTTCCTCTACTGACCAAAGTTCTATTAAAAGCCAGAGCAGAGAGGCCACAAATGATTCTCATTGCTCCAGACTGGCCAAGACAACACTGGTATCCGCTCCTAAAGAGCCTGACACACTCTCCACCATGGATCCTACCTCTAGTCCCTCTTCTATTGTCCCAGCACAACTACTAAACCCTTCACAGCCAGCTCAAAACCCTAAATCTAGCTGCATGGAGAATACCTTAATTTCCCAACAGACTCTCCTCTCCAAGGAGGTGCAGGATGTCATCATGGAGGCCAGAAGACCTTCTACTAGAAAAGCCTACTCCGCCAAATGGAAACGATTTTGTTCCTGGAATCGAGTAAAGGGCCAGAATCCTTGGGTAATAAATATACCTCAAATTTTACAGTACCTAGCTGAGATGTTAAACAGTGGCCTTTCCTTCTCCTCCATCAAGATCCACACTTCAGCCATTTCTGCACAATACAACACAGACCCTCCTTTATTCTCACATCCTCTCTTAAGGCAGTTCCTCAGAGAAGCCAAAAATATAAAGCCCCCAAGGAAACCACCAGTTTCAGCTTGGGACCTCAACTTCGTATTGGAAAAGCTGACCCTGCCCCCCTTTGAGCCAGCTTCTTCAGCAGAGCTACAATACTTGTCATGGAAAACAGCCTTCCTTCTGGCTATCACCTCAGCACGCAGGGTTTCGGAACTACAGGCCCTCATGGCTGTGCAACCATTCATCATTTTCCATCAGGACAGAGTTTCCTTACGAACCAACCCTACCTTCATGCCAAAGGTAGTATCCAGTGTAGCTTTGAATCAGACTATCCACTTACCTACCTTTTATCCTAATCCACAGAACAAAGGGGGAGAGACTACTACATTCCTTGGACATTCACAGACAACTTCATTATTATTTGGACAGGACAAAGCCATTCAGGAAATCTGAGCAACTCTGTGTCCTATGCTACAGGTGCTCAAGGAAAGGCTATTTCCAAACAGACAATCTCAAAATGGATAGCCCACTGCATACGCCTTTGTTATTCATTTCATGGAAAATGTGTGCCTGCATACATCAGATCCCACTCCACCAGGGCCACAGCTACCTCTGCAGCTTTCCTCAGGGGGGTCCCTACCAAGGACATTTTGGAAGCAGCTACTTGGAGTTCAGTGCACACTTTCTCCAAGCACTACCACCTTCCACTATACTCAAAATCTAGAGCGGGCTTTGCCACAGCAGTCTTGCAGGGCATCCTCGCTCCTCCTAGTTCCACTTAGTGCCTACCACCCTTACTTAGCTTTGGGATTCTACCCATCTGTAATGACTGCAGCTGTATGCACGATGAACATAGTACAGTTTTGTACCTACCATAAATGTAGATGTTCGAGTGCTCATACAGCTGCAGTCCAGGTTACCCCCCCCCTCCGTCCCCTCTTAGGACAGGCCTTATGACAAACACCCTTATCATACAACCTATTTGGGGTATTCTTTTATGGTGTATTTGCTTGCAACTACTGTTTTTTGATTTATCTATATTGCATGTTTGCATAACATTATGTTTTGCCTTCCTTCTGGGGGCACCTGACATCTGGGGCAAGAAAAACTGAAGAAAATGGCGTTGGCTGCCTCTTTTATACCCCTGCCGCACTGACGTCAGGGAAGAAGCGACGACAACCGACGCCGGACCTAGACTTTGGAATTCGGCCGACCGAGGACCCGCCTGACAGCAGGATAACCCATCTGTAATGACTGCAGCTGTATGAGCACTCGAATATCTACATTTATGGTAGGTACAAAACTGTACTTTGCTAATTTATCCCGGTCTGTAATTCTTGCTTAATGTTACCTATTACTCCCTTTCCATTCATAACTTTGCTGTTGTGAGATGTTTTCACTGTTGCCGTGTTCAATTTATTTGTACCTCTTATAATATGAATTCCAATGATTATGAGAGGAGTTTAAGAAATGCGCTCGGTATGGCCATAAGATTCCCCCTATCAAGATTCGCACAGTCAGTTTGTGTTTTGTTTGGGGGTTGAACATTTGATTGCTGTCTGCTCCATCTGCAAGACAAAATTGTCACTGAGCATTGTCAGACAGGAGAAAAAAATGGTTCTGAAGAACTTACCTTTAGATTCAGCGTCAGAAAAACACAAAGCTAAGAGATGGCACAGAAAAAGACAAAAGTCTAGAGGTAACTATAGAGATTCAGACCTGGGAAAAAGGCGGTCCGAGGAATCCTGTAGTGCAGGAATGTCAAAAATAGGCTGGAGCTGTTTACTACTGCGGTTTCATCAATGTCCCCAGCATCTGCTCCACCTCATTTAGAGCAGATTGTTCTCAAGGATAAGTACTCTCAGCACATAGTTCAAAGCACTTCTGAGAGTGAGCGAGAGAGAGCTTTTCTCGCCCTCTGTCTGAATCATCCATGAAATCCTTTAGGAGCGCTTCCAATGTGAAACTGGATTATATGATGATGGATGGTTCCTCATACCCTCCACTATGTCCTTCCTTGGTTCATCCTTTGGGCACAGTGGTGTTAGGGCTGACCCACACCCAGAGCCTGTTTGGTGACCACACTCCTGCTTTCATAGCAGAGGATATCAGAGTCATTCAACTCCTGAACCTTCAGATTCAAGTGTCTCATGGGCCTGATATTTTGACACTTCTATACCTTCTACAGATCCTTCTTGCATCGTGCTCTTTTCAGTACTGAAGTTGATGGCCTTCAAAGTTATTGTGCCGATGCCCTTCTCTGGTCAGTCTTCAGTGTTAGTTCCAGGAATGCTGTTGTCAAGACTGCCTGTCCCTTTTATGCAAAGGGCATTGACTGCACTCTGCGGTGGATCCTCTGATCAGGCGGACGTTAGTTCAACTTTCAAGGTCATGGGAAGGATCATAGCCTTTCTTGTTAGAGCTGCAGTGCATTCCATATTGGAGTGTCCTCCCATTTTTGTCTAGGTCCTCTCATACGTCCGAGGGTCAGAGCCAAACTGATGTCCTCTAAAGAGCTGCCCAAATGCATGAACTCTTTCTACACAGACTCCACCACCTGTGGTCCCAGGAAGAGGATGTGTAAAAGATGACTGACTCTGTCACTTCAGACAGAAAGGGATCCCCACAGTCCCCTCTAGAGAACTTTACCTTCGATAAGGTATTGGAACTCTTGTACCAGAGGGGAAGTTGGCCCACACACATTGTCCCTCCTTCACAGGATAATTAGGTCTTTTTTGTTGCGTATGCTTACAGTGCATCCTAAGAAAGCTCTAGAGATCATTCCAGAAGTCTTGAATTTTACCTTTGAAAATCCCTGAAGTAAGAATGATTGTTTCTATGGTCTCCTACTCTTAACATCTGCCATTGTGGTAAGCTGCACATACACTTTTTCATATGGGGTGACTCAAAATGTACTAGGCTAAGTACACGAACATTATAACTTTGTAAATATTTTGTGGCTGAACTGACACTGTGTCATTCCCATCAGAAATTTCACTATCTCTTACCTTGTTGCCAGTGAAGACCGTCACGAATTTTGCAACTGAATTAAGTTAAATGCACAAGGTTGTCATTTAAAGTCACAGCTGCTTGGCGTGTTTCTTATTACCACTGTATAAGAGTAGCAGTGCTCAAGAGAAAAGGAAACGTTTAGTGAAATTGGATAGAAGTGTCTCATTAAGGGAAGCTGCATATGACCTAAGGAAATGTTAGTTTATACCTTGTTGACAAGGTTAGTCCTATTAAGCCAATGTCTTCTTTTCAAGGGAGACCCTTGGTGTTATTCATACTGACTTGTGAAAATTTTGGTAAGGCACCAGGGAACATCCCTAATGTTTTTGATGAGTGCTATGGGATCTTATACATCCATTAACCTTATGATCTTCTAGCACCAAATGTAAGTGCACTATTCGCTGAGCTACAGGGACTGCCACAAGGGTTCACATGATTGATGGATTCCACTGTGATCCAGCAAATAACAGCTTTAGCTATGAATGCTTTGAAGTTTTGGATTCAGAGCAGATGTCGACATTTTGGAGTTTCATCATTCCTCATACCCTCCACTAGCAGGAATATGAAGCTCTCTGTTGCCAAAAGATCTATCCTTAAGTGTCTTTATGCCTACTTTGGTGTTGCTGGTGATGGCCAGTTGAGTTTTTTTTTTTTTTTTTTTTTTTTTTTTAAATGTCAGCACCTTTCAGCTGTGCCCTCAAACTATGCTACTTGTTAGTACCTTGTAATCTGCCATTGTTGAACTGCTCATTTACAAGAATCTGACATGGGTAAATACTAATTTTCTACCTTTATCTTCTAGTTTCTCTACTAAATATTTGTTCTTTATGGAAACTTAAAATTATGAAATATTGTTGTTGTCGTATAGATAATCCATTTTCAGAGAAGAGTGTATCTCATGAAAGCATATCTGTTTAAATAGTGGAGGTTTTATAGCTGTATCTTTAAATAAGAACTACCATTAAGTGGATATGTGTTCTGTGTGACTTATTGTTTGTTGCAGATTAGTAAAGTGGATGAACATTGTTTATTGCTTCTGTTTACTGGGAAAGTTGTTTTATTCACCCATGTAGACTGTGTGCACTACTTATACAGTTTACATATACAGGTAGGCTTTGTCACTTAACTGCCATTGAAGATGATACACCACAGAAGAACAAATGCCCTCAACATCAAACAACCATTGGACACATAACTGAAAATTGCAACAGTGCTTTAATAAGCACAGAAACAATAATACATTCAAAATCTAAAGCAGTACCTCAGAGCATGATGAAACTCCAAAATGTTGACATCTGCTTTGAATCCAAAACCTCAAAGCATTCATAGCTGAAGCCTTTATTTGCCGGATCACAGGGGAATCCAGCAATCATGTGAACCCTTGTGTCATTCACCAGTTTGGATTCTTAACCGCCCCATGACTGCCCTCAAATCTGAAAAGGAGACACCATGGTTGCAAGTCCTATGAAAGTGATACCTCAAGATCCACTATACTCAAAGTGGAAACAAAGGTGGAAATCGTGTGCATTTATTCTGCCTAATTACCAACTTCTGATTCATCATAAGATCTGAAAAATGGAAACAAACTTTGGAAAGCTTGTGTTAAATGTTTGAAATATCAGTACTTGCTAGAGCACTAACAGCATCAGAAAAGCTCTTTTTCAGTGTATTGTACACAGCAGAAGCAGCCTCTTCAAAAAATTTTAGAACTTCTGAAGCAATTTTTTTAGTGTGCAAATTCTTCCTTAGCAAAGAACCTGTACAGTATGTGCAGCAGCAAGCCTAATTTATTTAATAATGAGAACTTTTTTCTTTTTTCCTTTTACATTTTTACATCAACATCGAACAAGTAACTTTGCAGGGTATTTTATATATAAAATTGTTTCCACGTGCATTTAATTTCATTATGTCCTCCAGCTCTTCATTTTTGTCTGCAGCCAACATCCCTAAAGCTACATTGTAAACTTTTCTGGAAAGTCTGGACTCAAATATTTGAGCTGCTTTCCATTGCATGTTAAGTTGCATAGAAAAAAGAAAAGGTCCCGTGTGCAGTGTATCTTCAAGTTCTGGGCAAAGAAGTGTCAAGTATTTAATGTTACGCCATAAACAGGAGGAGAGTGACAAGTTTGCAATCCTGAGAGAGATGCATATTGTAATGCAAACTAGAAAATAATTTTCCATGTGCAAGACATTTCTTTTTTTCACTAGAAATCAGGGGGTTTAGGATACAGTGGGTGCTGATATTACAGAGTTCAAAGTCTTGTGAGCCTGGAAGCATTATTATTTCAAACAGAGATTCCAGAAGTCTGCTCCCTTTGGTACATCTGTTCTCCATAGCTTGGCCTTCTGAACTTTGGTCCTTTGGCTATTCTCCAGCAAGTTTAACTGTGGTGGTTTACTGCTTTGTATTCTTGCCACTCTTGGGACTTGTTGAGAGTAGTCATAATGTCAAGCATGGCATGCCTTTATTAGTTTATTTGGGAGAGTAAGCCCCCACCATCCCCTGGGGTTGGATGGCTGCTCCATTCATCTTCAACTTTTGGAGTCTGTAAGTCAGCTAGGGATATACTTGATTATTATTTGTATGTATTTGAATTTAATGTAGGTGTCAACTGTCCATCATTCTGTTGTCTTGCCTGCTGTGGGGTGGGGGAGTGGACTTAAGGGGCTAGTCATGCTGTTTAGTCTGCAAGTAACATCATGGCATGTGCTGGCACTGAGCACTGTCGCTCTACTAAGAAGTCCTGAAATATAATTGGCAGAATGGTTGAATACAGCTGTCGGATCCATTAAGGAGGTTGTCCTGTTATTGATCAACTAATAACATAAGCATGTATCGGTCACTTTTTGAAAGAGGAAAGGAACATTATAAAATTAAGTTGTTTTATAATTAACTAGCTGTTGTCATAAAATGTAGTCATCACATAAGTAAGCGCTTTGCTAGGATCTAAGGTTTAGTGATGGGCTGTATAGTTAGTCTGTCTTGAGAGAGAGTGAGAAAATCGAGCATTTACTAAACTGCTGACGTTCTGTGGATGGATGTCCCTTTTAGTGAGCAACTCGAACAGGAATTGGATGATAGAGTTGAGGAAGACATATAAGGAAAGTGATAGGAGGCAGCCCAGGTAGCAGTTTGTTGAAATGCAGCTTTTGCACATTTTTGCACAGGGTTCTGCACGTATAGATAGTAGCTTAACTGGCCAGATGATAGCATTGCAAAACCATCACTGCATGTATTCTACAATGTTGTCCCAAGTTAAGCTTCTCACTGTATTAACCCGTCTTGGATTTTCTGCAAGGATGTTTTCTTTTCTTAAGGAGGTGACCAATGGTGCATCCCCTCTGGATGCTGCCTTGTCTATGGCTCAAGTGAGTAGACACTGTTGGGCAAGTCTTGACATTACCAGGGATGATACAGGTTAAAGCCTTGTTTATAGCATCATGATGTTACTAAACATACTGTAGGGAAAATTAATTTATAAGAGTCTTGGTTGTTTTTGAGACATGAAAATAATTTTGTGTATTTCAGTCTAATCATTACGAAAGCAAGCAGCTTTCTTGCTAATATCATCTCTATTTCGAGAGTTCCATGAAAAGGAAGATCAGGCATCTGTGCCTCCAGGGTCAGACCAGAGTTGCAGCATGTGATCAACTTGATATTTTGTTTTAAAAGTTTGAAAAATAAACATGCCATTAGGAGAATTTTGCTGAACTAGAACGCTAGAGGTGCCATCTAAGAACACTGGTTGATGGGAAAACTTGTAGGATTCATACCATTATTAAGTTCATAGAGCAGTTGCTAACTGCTGCGTTTATACTGTTTCTGAGGCAAGAATGTGTATTGTATTTTTCAGTTTTCCTCTCACTAGCCTTTTTCATGCACACTGTTAAGGTTTATGTAGAGGAATATCTTTGACGTTTCTCTATGTTCAGAATTAATTTTTTAAATTAATAAAACTTTTGGTCTGATTCGTTTCACTAGCCATCAGAGAAAATAGACCATGTCCTGCATTAGGTTTTTGATGTGAATATTTCTTAGCAGCTGTTGAAAGCCAAATCAGAACTGATTCAGTGGAAGCTGATTTGAAGGTCATACAACTGGAAGTGCTCTGATGCTGACGGTGCTTTGTCAGAAATGTCCAGCAGTTGTATATGTTTGTTTAGTCTTCAGGAATAACTTTTGAATATTGAAATAAATAAGCCAGACCTTTAATCTTTGCTTTGCAATTCCAGGATGAAGAGGAAGATGTTTTCAAAAGGGATTTCAGTGCTCCAACTTTGGAAGATCATTTCAACAAAACTATCTTGCCCAAGGTCATGCAGGTATGTAATCCTTGTATATGAAATTACACACTGTAGCTTTACTGTCTTGTACTGGCAGCAGGGCAGTACAGTCAATGAACTTTTAACGGGAGTGTACAGCTTGCTGAAAGACTAGAAGTGTGCTGTGTCTTATGGAGCAGAATGTTTGCTTGTCAGTGCAGTGGACACAGGAGGTATAATTTCAGGTAAGAGTACTGTGCACCAGCTTTTTTACAAGTTACTGCACATTGTTGGATTTCAGTTTGAGGCTTCTTATTGGTTATTGTGTCTGTTCAGTCATGCTAGTTTCCACACTTAGTATTTTGAAAGAAGGGCTAACATCCAGAAGATGGCTCTGTCTGGTAAATATCTGTCAGATAGCTATGCAGAACTTGCGATCTGTGTGCAGTGTGTGTGTGTGTATATGCCATGTTATATGTGTGTGTATGTATGTGTGTATGTGTGTGTATGTGTGTGTGTGTGTGTGTGTGTGTGTGTGTGTGTGTGTGTATATAAATATATATATATACACACACACAAACAAACACACACACTCTCTCTCACACACACATTCACACGCACACACTCTCTCTCTCTGTCTCTCTGAGATTTTCACATGCTACTGTCTATTAAAGAATGGGCGATCACTGCTTCGTCACCCTGATTGGTGAGCCCTCTGAAAAATGAATCTGCCACTTCACGGCAGCGTATTAGGCTGCTGTGGAGTTCAGACTGAAAGAAAGTTAATGGCTGCCATTATTTTACACTCACTAAACAGAGGGTTTGCTGATTGCCGAGTGTAAAATAAGCGAAAAAAAGAGAGAACATTTTTAAAAAAGTGTGTGTGTGCGTGAGAGTAAGATCGATCAAGTCGTTATTTTACACTCTCCCTGTTTAGGGAGTGTAAACGTAAATGAAACATAGAAAAGTGTGTGTGCACCTTAGTGGATGAAAGCAGAAATGTGTGTCTGTGTGTGTCTGTGTGTGTCTGTGTGTGTCTGTGTGTGTCTGTGTGTGTCTGTGTGTGTCTGTGTGTGTAAACAGTGAGAGAAATTGAGTGCTGATATTTGCAGTTGAGGTTTGCATACCTCCCAACCTCTTAGATCAAGATTGCCCGTACTTCTCAACTCTCCAGAGTTTTGCAGATTGTCCAGATTTTTACCTCATATTTTTGGTCCGTTCCTCATAAAATTTGTGATTTTCTGGCAAACATTGGAATAATCTGTAGATTGAAATCATAAAATAATGACATACATTGAGTTTCAGACTTCTAATCATTCATAAAAATGTATGATAACACAAGCCCTGTTATTTTAGCAGCTTTCTAAGTTTATAGGAACAATATTTAAAATCCGTCCCTATTTTTAGTCCTTTCTCCCCATTATGTCAGGCTTTGTCCAGATTTCTGACACTAAGTGGCTGAAACATATGAGATGGCCATAAAGCCTAAAATAAAGGAGAAACAAAGGCTCAAAATAGGGACAGATTTTAAATATTGGCAAATTTTGTGTAATGATAGGGTTTGTGGGAGCATGCATTTTCTGAAGTGCAAGTGTGTGTGTGCGCATGTGTGTGTGAGTGAGTGAGATCAAGCGACCACTGGCAGTAGCAATAAAGAGGTTTGCATACCTCTTCACCTCTTGGCTCAAAAAATCTAGTTGAAGCCTAAAATAAATGGGAAACAAAGACTTAAAAATAGGAACAGATTTTAAATATTGCTATTATAAAATCAGAAAGTTGCATAAATAACAGGATTTGTATTGGCATGAATTTTCTGAAGAAAGTAGTCTGGAACTCAAATGTATCATTATTTAGTGACTTCTATCCCCACTGACTGGAAGCAAAAAACACATTTTAGGAGTAAGAGACCAAAACATGAAGTATATTTATATTTTTAACACAGTTGAGCAATGGTTCACACATAGATGCCTTCTCCTAAACTCCAAAAAGACTAAACTCCTCCTCTTCTCTCCCACCAATAAGTCCTCTTCTCTTGATTTCTCAGTTATCTCTACCAATAAAACTATTATATCCCCTGATCCAACCACCAAACTATTGGCTATCACCATTGACAACAATCTGAACTTTGATAGCCATATTAACAATACTATAAAAACTGTCAACAAAAAAGTTGGCTCTCTCTATAGGGTAAAATCCTTCCTCTTACCTTCAGCTAAAACCACTATAGCACACACTCATCTAATCTCTTCACTTCTTTATGCCTCACCCATTTTTACTAATCTGTCTAAAAATAATCTTAGCAAACTGGAAATGTCTTACAATAACATTGCCAGATTTGCTACAGGCAACCCATTTAGAACCCACCATTGCATTAATTTAAAGCGGCTGGGATGGCTTAGGTTCATAGGTTCATACTAGGCTATCTGCCCGAGGGCATTTACAAGCCTAGCCCATAGTTTTGTGGCTTACGCCACCCCTTTAGTATGGGGAACTATACCCATTATTTTGCTGTGCCTCTGTCGAGCAGTGACACTGAGGTAATCCCTGGGGTATATCTGCGATCTCCCATCCATTGGTCAAGATTTCTCTTGAACAAGGCCAGCGAGGTGCTCTGCCTCACATATACCGGGATTTTATTCCACAGCATAGGGAGTCTTTGGGTGATGAATCTATCCCTCCAGCACGTCCTATTAATAGCCGTGTCGAGGTTTAAGTCTCCGCCCTTGTGGCTCTGACGGATCTAGATTTTTGAGGTGAAGCATATTCATCAAATCTGGGTTTGACATGGCCTTGTATGTTAGGCAAAGGTCACCTCTGAGCAAGCGGTGTTTACTGAATAGAGCTGGAGTTCTTTCAGTCGGGCAGCATAGGACAGATGTTTGAGACCCTTTATCCTTTTGGTGAGGAACTTTGTGGCCTCTCCAGCTGCTGCAAGTGTCGGGTCAGATACATTCCGAATGGGGCATTGTACTCAATCATTGGTCTGATGAGTGATGAGTATAGGGAGACTATGACCTCCCTTGATCTAGATGAGAATCCCTTCATGATAAGGTGGGCAATGTAGAAGGTCTTCCTAACTACTTTAGCTACATGGGTGTCGAATGACAGACTACTATCAACCTGGGTCCCCAGGTCCCTGATAACTTCTTCTGTGCTCAGTGGATTGCCACCTATTTGGTAGCTAGGGGTAACCTTGTTTTTCCGAAGGGTATGACTATGCATTTTTGGCATTTAACTTTAGGCCATGGCTCTGGCACCAGTTATCCGCTTCTGTGAGACCCTTCTGAAGGATATCTGTGTCAGATGTGTTTTCTACTATGGCCCAGTTTGCAGTCATCTGCAAACTTTGTCAGCCATAACCCTCCTGTGTTTGCTTGTACTTGAGAAGTAGATGCCAAACAAGAGTGGGCCCGGGACTGAGCCCTGTGGTACACCACTTGTGACAGGCTTTGAGTCTGACATGGCGCCAGCAACTCTGACCCTGTGGGTTCTGTCACTCAGCCAGTTTGCAACCCATCTTGTGATGTATGGGTTAACATTTAAGCTGATGAGTTTTTCAATGATACCCGAGTGGGGTATTGTATCGAAGGCCTTCGCCAGATCGAGGTAGGCTGTATGGACTGCCTTTCCTCATCAATGGCTTTGGTGACTGTTTCAAAAGTCAACCAAGTTTAGAAGGCATGATCTGCCTTTGACAAAGCCAAACTGGGATGGATCCAAAGTCTGCAAATTCCCTATGTCTTTATTTATGAGGTCCATTATGATCCTCTCCATGGCTTTGCAGATAAGGCTTGTCAAGCTAATGGGCCAGTAATTTCCAGGGTCGGTGGAGGCACCGTCTTTGTGAAGTGGGACCACAGTTGCAGTGCGCCACTCCTGGAGTACGTATCCAGAGGTAAGACTATGATTAAACAGCTGTCCTAGCTGTGGGTTTAATTCCTCATTGAGTTCGTGGAGCACACAGCCGGGGACACCATCAAGTCCCATGGATGCTGTGTTTTTTGCTTTGGAGAGAGCAGTTCTCACTTGGGCGTTGGAGATGTTTGGGGGGCTGCAATCGCTTGGTACAGCTATCTCTCCTTTTGAGGAGGGGAGAAGTTTGCACTGAACCTGTCAGCCAGTATGTTGGCAATGTCTGTAGGATCAGTAATCTTCACATCATTTTGAACTAGTTCTGAGCATATCTGGGAGTTTCCTCCCAGGTTTCTAACATAGCTAAAGAAGGCCTTATAATTGTCTTTTGAGTCTTTAGCTATTTTTCTCTCAAAATTTGCTTTGGATGATTTTATGAGAGCTCTTAGTTTTTTACTTATAGCTTGAACTACAAAATCTGATTAAATTCCATCAACTATCTATAGCCCACAACACTCTTTTTTACAAACTTTCCAAAACTCCTATTCTATCCACATTCATCACTCCCTATAAAAACCTGAAATCCTTAAGGTCTTCTCAGACTTCTAGTACATACCACTAAACCAAACAACAAGGCTGGTGACTCCCTCTTTTCTAATATTGTTGGAAAAGCCTGGAGTCTCCTCCCCAGTGAACACTCCTCAACTTCCCTCAGTATCATGCTTCAAAAACAAATTGAAAGTGTTCCTCAGAACACAGTGGTTATGCCCCTGTACTAAGCCTGACTAGTTATGTATCTCTTAATACTTTGCTCTTCCTACCCCTTCTACTCAACTGTAATTCCTTCCTTATTAACCATAATACTATCTCCCTCTAGAACATCTTGATTGTACTAGCATGCTATGTTATGACTGTATTCTGCACTGCTGAATTTACTGTGATAACCTGTAATATGCATTGTAAATATGATTTTTTTTTGTTTAATGTTTCCTTATTTGTTATCTTGTTAATTTCATTGTTCTATCTTGGAGCTTATCTCCCCGGGCCTCTACTGAAAATGGACATGTATCCAGTTAGACTAGCCCGGTCAACAAATGTAAAATAAATTTTTTAACAGATTATATTTTAGATGGAAAATACTTCTCCCAAAACCATTTGCATGCACTACAGCAAGTATGAAACATTAGACGGAGGAAGTATCTTACATCAAAAATGTATATAAAAAAAAAAATATATATATATATATATATATATATATATATATATATATATATATATATATATATATAGTAATGAAAAAAAGAATAAGTAAGTAAAACACAATTTTTTGATGGCCCATTCTCTAAGCGCAGTAGTGCCCTCCAGGGTGTGTGTTACTGTGCAAGTAACACCCTTGCAGGGGTGTAGGGGCCCTCTGCCTGCATCATAGGGTCTCTCAACAGCCCTGGGAAGGCATTATTTACACAGTAACACACACTCTCTAATGTTCTTTGTGTCTCACAGTTGCAGTCATCACCTGTGGGATGTCCTTCAAGGATGCATCTGCAGTCATCACATATGGGTTGTCCTGCCTCAGGCAGCCCTTCGGTCGGCCGGATTCCAAAGTCTGGGTCCGACGTCGGCTGATGTCGCCCTTTCCCTGACGTCAGAGCGCCTGGGGTATAAAAGAGTCAGCCGACGCCATCTTCCTCAGTCTTTCTTGCCGCGTGGTGCCCGAAGCAGAAGCAGTTCGCAAGTGCCGGTCGGCCAGATCCTGTAATTCAGCTACCGAAGACTCCACGACGTCTCGAACTGTTCAGCCTGTGCTTCCTTCAACCGACGCACTCTTAGACGTCGGGCGGAGTTTACAGAGGAATTTTTTGGGGCTAGTTTTTCGTACAATATGCCGTCGGAGACTCCGACTTCACATTTAATTAAGAAACAGAAGGACAAGGACCGACACACGTGGGCCGCGGTTTCGGCTGAAACCACGGCCAGGCCTACCGCGAGTGTCTCGGTCTCGGCTGAAACAGAGTCCTTGGTACTTCCAACCACCGAAACCGCTCAGCCGACTACCTCGGTCCCGGAGGCCCCGGCTGAGACGGTTATTGAATTTCCAACAGAAACTGGTGTCCTGGAACCTTCCGACACCATACCTTTAGACAAAACTACACCAGCACGTGGTGCAGCTAGGCCTCCTGCATCCATGTCCATTAAGGCATTCTCTAGGGCTAAAACTGCTAAACTCTCCAAAGCTTTGCCTCCCAAGGTTATCCCTCAGGGACCCACTACAGGTTCACAGATTCTAAGCTTAGCAGAGGACCTTATCTCCTTAATTAGGGGCTCTCAACCTCCTCCAGACAAAAGACCCAGGGTTGAGCCCTCTGATCCCCACTCCTCAGATAAGGCCTCTGAAGGCTCTACTCTCTCGGACCACCAGGAGGAGGCTTTTTCGGCCTACGAGGATTCTGATGCAGAGGAATCTATTCCCTCGGCCTCCCCTCCTGAAGAGTTTTCCTTTGGGGAGACACTTCACACTATGAGAGAGCATTTCCAGTGGCAGGGCCAGGAATTCTCTGATTCCAGGAAGAGATTAAGGACCTTCTTGCATTTGCCTCAGCATAGACCTTTGGCTATTCCTCCTGTTTTAAATGTCATTGATGATGTGTACTCTGAATCTAGCACAACCTCTGATTCTCTTCCTCCGGCTCCTGTCAAACCCGATTGGTACTACAGGGTCCCGGACTCACATCTTCACCTTTACAAGGCCCACTCTGCTGATCCAGAAACTATTTCCCAGGGCCCTAAAGGGGTTGCAGCTGCCACTACTAAAAATCCTCTCCCCTCTGAAAGGGAGTCTAGAGCTTTAGAGAGATGGGGTAAAAAAGTGTACACTTCTGCTACTCTTTCTATGAGGGCATTAAATTGTCAATTTCATATGATACGGTACCAAGAGTATTTGTTAGATGAATTGCATAAAAAACTGTCTTCACCTGAACCCCTAGATCGCAAATCACGTCAGGATCTGGTACATAACTCCCAACAGGTTAGCAACCATTTCTTGCAATGTGGTTATTATGCATTGGAAGCTTCATGTAGGTCGGCATGCTTGGCTGAAGGAACAATCTCTGCCAGACCATGTCAAAGCAAAGCTTCTGGATGCTCCACTGGAAAAGCAAAAGTTATTTGGCTCCACGGCTCAGGAGGTCCTAAAGAAAGTTGAAGAAAAGGCAAAATCTGTACAAACAGTCAAAGATTTTCTCCAAGTCTAACCACCAAGATTCGGCAGGAATTGGCCTTCCAAAAATTGGTCCTTTCCAGACACTGAGAGGTTTCAGAGAGGCAAGAACAGGCATGCCAGAGGTAGAGGGCAAGCTAGAGGCTCCTACAGAGGACGTCAATGGCAGCCTCCCAACCAGAGAGGTAATGCAGGACCTACAACTGCTGCACAAGGACAGGCTCAATGACTTTACTTTGACACCGCCAACCAGGGCTCAATTGGAAGCACCCTTGGGCGGAAAGCTTTCTTTATTCTCAGAAAATTGGCACAGTATTACAAGGGACAAATGGACACTACAAATAATAGGCAAAGGATACAGGTTCCATTTTTACACATTACCAAAAAGAAAAGGCATGCCAGACCTGCCACCGAATCAAAGGGCAGAGGCTTTGAAACAAATCTCCAGCTTAATGCAAATGAAAGCTATAGAAAAGGTTCCTCTCAGAAGAAGGCCAAGGATTTTATTCCAGACTATTCCTTGTTCCAAGAAAAGAAAAACAATGGAGGCCTATTCTCGACTTGTCCGCACTGAATACTTATCTCATTGTGCCAAAGTTCAAAATGCTGACTCTACAGCAGCTCCTTCCCATGCTGGGCAAGGGTTTTGGCTGGTAACTCTAGACCTCAAGGAGGCATACCTGCATGTTCCTATCAGACAAAGTTGCAGAAGACACCTCAGATTTCTTGCAGGTTCAGAGCATTATCAATTCTCAGCATTGCCCTTTGGCTTATCTACTGCGCCCAGAGTATTCATGAAATGCCTGGCATCAGTAATTGCACACTGCAGACTTCAGGGGATTCAAATATACCCATATCTGGACGACTGCCTTATACAAGCGGACAGCCAACAAACTTTGGTAAAACACTTGAATTACGCCATCCACCTACTTCAGGCCTTGGGATATACAGTCAACATTCACAAATAAAGACTTGTTCCATCCCAAAGAATAACCTTTCTGGGTGCGAATCTAGATACAACCACCCAAATGGCTTTCCTCACAGAAGAAAAACAAAGTCAACTACCAGATTACTTCAAAAATCTGACAAGACAAACTCAGCTGACTGCAAGGAAAATCCTGCAGGCCCTGGGTTACATGGCTTCTTGCATCCTTCTGATGCCACAAGCAAGGCTACATATGAGGAAACTACAATGGTACCTAAGGAGTTTATGGACTCAGCACAGTCACAGCTTGGAAACTTTGATACCACTCATTCCATGCCTTCAAAAGGAATTTTTGTGGTGGGCTCAAGCAAGCCAGTCAAACAGGGGTCTGCCCTTCAGCAAACCAATAGCCAGCCAAACCATTACAACGGACGCTTCAGACCACGGATGGGGAGCACACATGGAGGGCAGATGCATTCAAGGTCTATGGTCACAAAAAGAGCTACGCATGCACATAAACCAAAAGGAACTGCTGGCAGTGATACATGCAGTCGAAGCCTTCAAACCCTTTCTGCATCAAGGCCACCTACTAATAAGGACAGACAACACCACAGTTATGTGGTACATAAACAAGCAAGGAGGCACCCATTCCTATCCTCTTTGCAGACTGGCAATGAATCTATGGGAACTTTCCTTGAAACTCAACATAGAGCTGCAATCTCAATTTGTGCCAGGGAAAGACAATATACTGGCGGACAGCTTAAGCAGAAATATCATGGATGCACACGAATGGATGCTGCATCCAGACATCTTTCTACAGATAACACAATCATGGGGAAGGCCGGACATAGATCTTTTTGCCTCCCCCCACAATCATCAGCTGAAGAAATTCTGCTCAAGGACATACCACCCACAAGCATGGAAAGTGGACGCCCTCTCTTTCAGCTGGAGAGCTCTAACAGTGTATGCATTTCCACCTCTCCCATTAATGACGAAGGTCTTACTGAAGATCAGGACAGAGCAGCCAAAAGTGATTCTGATAGCTCCGGACTGGCCAAGACAGCACTGGTACCCACTGTTAAAGAGCATGTCACGCACGAAACCATGGCCTCTTCCTCAATGGCCACTTCTCCTGACACAGCACAATTACAAAACTCTGCATTCCAACCTGAAAACCTTGCGACTGACAGCCTGGAAAATACCTTGACTCCTCCTCAGGATAGGCTATCCCAGAGAGTGAAGGATATTATCATGGAAGCTCGCCGGCCTTCCACAAGAAAGGCATATTCAGCAAAATGGAAAAGATTTCACACTTGGAACACCACAAAGGGCCTAGATGCGACAGTGATGAACATGGCACATATCCTGGAATACTTGGCAGAAATGTTCCACAATGGCCTGTCTTACTCTTCCATTAAAATTCATGCTTCAGCAATTTCAGCAGAGTACAATACTGATCCACCTGTCTTCTCACATCCTCTCCTAAGGCAGTTTCTAAGAGGAATTAAGAACATCAAGCCTCCAAGGACACCACCACTGCCTACTTGGGACCTTAACTTCGTGTTGGAAAAACTAACACTGCCTCCCTTTGAACCAGCAGCATCTGCAGAACTACAGTTCCTGACTTGGAAGACTGCCTTCCTTCTGGCCATAACCTCAGCAAGAAGAGTTTCTGAGTTACAGGCCCTCATGCCAGTACAGCCATTTGTTATTTTTCATCAGGACAGAGTCTCATTGAGAACCAATCCTACATTTATGCCAAAGGTGGTAACCAGGGTCTCATTAAACCAAGCTATTCATTTGCCTACCTTCTTTCCGAATCCACAAAACAAAGGGGAGAAACTTCTGCACACCCTAGACATACACAGACAGTTGCGCTAATACTTGGACAGAACTAAAAGTTACAGAAAAACTGACCAGCTGCTGGTGCACAAGGAAAAGCAATTTCCAAACAGACAATCTCAAAATGGATAGGGAATTGCATTCGTTTTTGTTACTCCTTTCATGGAAAAACTGTGCCAGCTAACATTAGACCTCATTCCATGAGAGCCACAGCCACCTCCACAGCCTTCTTAAGAGGGGTGGCTACCAAGGGCATTTTAGAAGCTGCTACATGGAGCTCCGTGCATACATTTTCCAAGCATTACAATTTACCTTTATATTCCAGATCCAGAGCAGGCTTTGCTATGGCAGTCCTGCAGGGCATTTTAGCTACACCATCCTATACATAGATCCTCCACCCCCAGTTTGGCTATGGTATTCTACCCATATGTGATGACTGCAGATGCATCCTTGAAGGATATAGTACAGTTTTGACCTACCATAAATGTAGATGTCCGATAGGTATGCATCTGCAGTCAGGTTTTCCCTCCCTCCTTCCCCTCTGTGGTATTTCTTGGGTAATACTCCCTCTTATAGCTAGCTGGGGTTATCTATTATGGTGTATTTGTTTTTTATTACTGTACATGTTTGGAATATTTTGCATTTCTCCAAATTTAGCCTTCCTTAGATGGCACCTGGCATCTGGGGCAAGAAAAACTGAGGAAGATGGCGTCGGCGGACTCTTTTATACCCCAGGCGCTCTGACGTCAGGGAAAGGGCGACATCTGCCGACGCCGGACCCAGACTTTGGAATCCGGCCGACTTAAGGGCTGCCTGAGGCAGGACAACCCATATGTGATGACTGCAGATGCATACCTATTGGACATCTACATTTATGGTAGGTACAAAACTGTACTTTATCCCTGCTGTGGTAACCCCCGGCCGACCCGAATACCAGAGTCTGTTTTTCTGCATTGGCTGCTGTCGCTTGCTGTCTGATGTCAGGTCATCAGTGCTATAAAGGAAGGCAGCCAATATCCTTACATCAGTCTTTCTTGCCGTGGAGCCCGTAACAGAAGCAGTTCGCAAGTGTGCTGGTCGGTCGCTACCAGAGTTTGAATTGCAGCTGAAAACATCTAAAGCTAAGTACCCCATTGGAGGTTCCTTTTTTCTTGCACTAACTGATGTCTGAAAAACTTAACAATTGTGTCACGTGTGGTAAGCAAATACCACATTGAAACTTCCATTCATACTGCGTCACTTGTTTAGGCCCAGACCACGACGTCCCCCATTGCCGGATGTTCATCGTGTTTCATTGCTGCAGTCATTACACTTGGGTTATCCTGCCGTCAGGCGGGCCCACAGTCAGCCTGAGTTCCAAAGTCTTTGTCTGGCATCGGTTGCTGTCGCCTCTTCCCTGACGTCAGCACGCCAGGGGTATATAAGAAGCAGCCGACGCTATTTTCTTCAGTCTTTCTTGCCATGTGGTGCCCGAAGCAAAAGCAGTTCGCAAGTGCCGGTCGGCCGACTCCTGAGATTTCAAATCCGATTTCAGAACCGAAGTCTTCAATAAAGCTAAGTACCCCATTGGATACATTTTTTCTTGCCTCAGACCGATGTCAGAAAAAGTTAATAATTGTATTTCTTGTGGGAAGCAAATACCTCCATAAGGATTTTCATTCTTACTGTATTCCATGCCTAGGCCCAGATCACGACATCACTAGTTGTCGGTTTTGTGCTAGATTTAACAAACGCACTATTAAACGTCAATTTGATTTTGCTCGCCATTACTTTGGGCGAAGGTTTAATTACACAATGCCGTCGGAACAACCGACGACCGGAATGCATAAAAAGCGCAAAGATAAAGATAAGGAAAGGCATCCGAGGCCCAAAACTGATGACGAAGCCTCTTCCAGGCCAGTCGCCGGTTTTCAGTGAGGCGCTTTCGCAGCCCCTGACACCCGCTACCTCAGAGCCACAGGTCGCGTCCGACTCCCACGTGGAGGTGCCTAGGCCTCTGGAGCCTCAAGGTGTTGGGCCAACGGAGATTAACCCTTCAGATGGGTCTGGAGTCACTGAGCAGGCATCGGCTTTTGAGGGTGTTTTCAGGCCTACTCAACTTACCATTACAACTACTGCCAAGACTAAGCCTACACTAAAGACAAAGAAGCAAGTACAGCATTCATCTGGACAGGCCTCCATGCCTAAAAAAACAGATGCTCAAGATGGCCGAAGACTTGATAACTCTGATCAGGGATTCCCATCCCCCTCCTGATAAAAGGCCGAGGCAGGATACAGACTATGATTCCTCAGACCAGGTTTTAATATATTCTGATTCCTCTTCAGACCAGGGATATTCTTTACCCCCCCCTATGAGGATTCTGATGCTGAAGACTCCATTCCTTCAGCCTCTCCTCCTGAGGATTACTCTTTTGGGGAAACTTTACATACCATGAGGGAGCCATTTCCATTGGGAGGGCCAGGATTACTCAGAATCCAAGAAAAGGCTCAGAGACTTTCTTTTGCTGCCTCAGCACAGGCCCCTTGCTATTCCGCCAGTGTTGGACATTGTGGATGATGTGTTCTCTGAATCTAGTTTAAACCCTGATTCTTTACCCCCAGCTCCAGTCAAGCCAGACAGATACTACAGAGTCCCTGATTCTCACAAATTTCTTTATAAAAACCCTGTTGCAGACCCAGAAACTATTTCCCAGGGTCCCAAAGGGGTTAAGGCTTCCATGGCTAAGAATCCAGTTCCCTTGGATAGGGACTCTAGAGCATTAGTCAGACGGGGAAAGAAAGTTTACACCTCTGCAACTTTAGCAGTGAGAGCTTTGAATTGCCAGTTTCACATGCTTAAGTATCAACAATATTTACTGTCTCGATTAAAACAGAAAATGAGTACAAATGCAGAACAACCTGACTATAAGGAAATGCAGGATTTATTGCATGCAGCTGAGCAAGTGGGAAAACATACTTTGCAATGTGGTTTTGATTCATTAGAAGCTTCTTGTAGAGCAGCAGTTACAGGATCTGTGATCCGAAGGAATGCTTGGTTAAAAGGACAAATTTACCAGATCATGTTAAGGCAAAATTATTGGATGCTCCTTTGCAGCAAGATAATTTATTTGGTATTAAAGAAAATGGAGGATAAGGCAAAATCTATGCAAACAGTAAAGGATTTCTTACAGGTACAGCCACCACGATTTAGCAGAAATTGGCCTACCAAGAATTAGTCCTTTCCAGTGTCAGACAGGACACAAAGAGGCAGATACAGTCACCCAAGAGGCAGATCTCAGCCACAAGGTTCTTACAGACCACGACAGTGGGGTGCTTCAACCCCAAAAGGAGAGGAAGGAATCAGTCCCGATGACTTCCCCCTTCCAATGCCAAACTCTTACCTTTTGGCAGCTCCCTTAGGGGGGAAACTAGCACTTTTTTCTCAAAACTGGCAAGCAATCACCCAAGACAAATGGGTGCTGAATATTGTGTCTCAAGGTTACAGGTTCCGCTTTCACACTTTTCCAAGGCTAAAAGGAATGCCAGACCTGCCACAAAATCAATGGGCAGAGGCACAAAAACAAATTACAGCTCTCATGGACATGAGAGCTTTCAAAAAGTACCACAGCAGGAAAAAGGACAAGGATTTTACTCAAGACTCTTCCTGGTACCCGGAAAGGACAAAGCCTGGAGACCCATTCTGGACCTTTCCACTCTAAATACTTACCTGGATGTTCCGAAATTCAAAATGCTGACACTACAACAGCTCCTTCCCATGCTGGGCAAGAAAGCTTGGCTTGTTACTTTGGACCTCAAAGAGGCATACCTGCATGTCCCTATCGGACAAAATTTCAGAAGATACCTCAGATTCATAGCTGGTTCAGTGCACTACCAATTCTCTGCACTGCCCTTTGGCTTATCTACTGCGCCCAGGATCTTTACCAAGTGCCTGGCACCAGTAATTGCATTTTGCAGACAAAAAGGAATTCAAATATATCCATATCTGGACGACTGCCTGATTCAAGCAGAGAGCAAGGACGTTCTTCTACAGCATCTGGCGTTCGTAAAAAGATTAAGTTGCCTAGGGTACACAGTAAACGAAAAGAAATCAAAACTAGTGCCCTCACAAGAGATAATATTCCTGGGTGCCAGCTTAAATACAACGGCCCAGATGGCTTATCTCACACCAGACAAACAAGGACAACTGACTCAGTATTTTTAATTTATGGCAACAAAGTCCCAACTCCCTGCAAGAACAATTCTTTAGGCCTTGCGATTCATGGCATCCTGCACTCTACTAATTCCATATGCAAGACTGCATATGAGGAAATTACAGTGGTACCTAAAAAGTGTTTGGTCTCAACATTCTCACAGCTTGGAGACAGTAATAGCTGTAATTCCCTGCCTACAACAGGAGTTTCGATGGTGGGCACAGGCATGTCACCTCAACAAGGGTCAGCCTTTCACTCTTCCCCCAGCCAGGCAGACTATAACAACAGATGCCTCTGATTACGCCTGGGGAACACACATGGCAGGAAAATGTATTCAGGGCAAATGGACCACCGAACAAATGCCTCTTCACATCAATCAAAAAGAGATGTTGGCTGTACAAAATGCCCTAACAGCTTTCAATGACCATCTGCATCCAGGACAATTATTATTAAGGACAGACAACACCACAGTGATGTGGTACATAAGCAAGGGGGCACTCATTCTTACCCCCTATGCAGTCAAGCCATGACCTTGTGGAACACGGCTATAACTTATCAAGTTCATCTGCAAGCACAATTCCTGCCAGGAAAGATAAATACTCTGGCAGACGACCTAAGCAGAAACATGGATCCTCACGAGTGGAAATTAAATCCACAAGTTTTCAGCATGAAAATGCAAAAATGGGGGTGCCCGGACATAGATCTCTTTGCCTCCCCACTGAATTGCCAACTACAAAAATTCTGCACAAGAACTTACCACACACAAGCATGGAAAGTGGATGCTCTTTCGTTCAGCTGGAAAAGCCTAAGCGTTTATGCCTTCCCACCACTGCCTCTCCTTTCAAAGGTACTCCTAAAAGCCAGACAAGACAAACCACAGATGATTCTGATTGCTACAGACTGACCACGCCAGCACTGGTACCCAATCTTAAAGAACTTAGCTCAATGCCCACCTTGGATTTTGCTTCAAATTCCACACCTTCTGACTCAACAAAACAGTCAGATACTGCACAGTCAGCTCAAAACCTTAAACCTGGCTGCATGGCAGATTCATTAGCCAGACAACTTCTCTCTCTAAAGCTGTTATTGATATCATTTTGGAGGCCAGGAGGCCTAGCACCAGGAAATCTTATTCAGAAAAGTGGAAGAGATTCTGTGCCTGGAACCAGGCTCAAAAACTTGATCCTCTGGTCCCTAACATTCCTCAGATACTACAATACTTGACTGAGATGCTGGACAAAGGGCTATCCTTGTCATCCATTAAGATTCACGCTTCTGCCATCTCGGCTCATTACAACACAGATCCTCCTATTTTTTCTCACCCTTTGCTAAAGCAGCACCTCAGAGGGGCT
This sequence comes from Protopterus annectens, assembly GCF_019279795.1. Taxonomy (NCBI): domain Eukaryota; kingdom Metazoa; phylum Chordata; order Ceratodontiformes; family Protopteridae; genus Protopterus; species Protopterus annectens. The sequence continues at coordinate 1,123,140,668 of NC_056739.1, forward strand.
AAAAACATAAGACCACCCCGGAGAGCACCAACACCAACTTGGGACCTCAATTTCGTTTTGGAAAAGCTCACTTTGCCTCCTTTTGAACCAGCCAATTCAGCAGAGTTAAAATATATGTCATGGAAAACTGCTCTGCTTCTGGCAATAACCTCAGCACGAATGGTCTCAGAACTGCAGGCACTAATGGCAGGTGGAGCCTTTTATCATTTTCCACCAAGACAGGGTTTCTTTAAGAACAAACCCTTCCTTTATACCTAAGGTGGTTTCCAGTGTGGCTCTTAACCAATCTATTCACTTGCCAACATTTTATCCAAATCCCCAAAATAAAAGGGACAGACTTCTACATTCCTTGGACATACACAGGCAATTGCGCTTCTACTTGGACAAAACAAAAGCTATTGGAAAATCTGAACAATTGTTTGTATCATATGCTGCAGGATCACAGGGAAAGGCAATTTCAAAGCAGACCATTTCAAAGTGGATAGGACACTGTATTTGGCTCTGCTACACACAAAATGGGAAACCTGTAGCTAGTAATATTAGACCACATTCCATCAGGGCAACTGCCACTTCTACTGCCTTCCTTAGAGGAATACCTACCAAAGATATCTTGGAAGCTGCAACTTGGAGTTCAGTGCACACCTTTACCAAGCATTACCATTTGCCTCTTTATTCTAAATCCAGAGCTGGCTTTGCCACTGCAGTGCTGCAGGGCCTCATAGCCACACCAAATCCTCTATAGAGTCAGCCACCCAAACTCTGCTTTGGGATTCTACCCAAGTGTAATGGTTGCAGCAGTGAAACACGATGAACATAGTACAGTTTTGTACCTACCATAAATGTAGATGTTAGAGTGTCTTCACTGCTGCAGTCCAGGTTACCCACCCGCCAGACCCTCTTTCTTATCTGGGACTAACCTATACTACCTTTGTGGTGTATTTGCTGGATAATGAAGGTTTTATTTTTACCTTTTTTGTATGTTTTATTAGCAATATGTATTGCCTACCATTTTTGGGGGCACCTGACATCTGGGGCAAGAAAAACTGAAGAAAATGGCGTTGGCTGCTTCTTATATACAAACAGTAGAGGCCAGCATGATAAGTTCCACGTTATTTTATTAACAAACGTAAAATTAAGACATAATAATGTCCAAAATTCTTCGAATCCAATCTCTCAGACTAGTTTCGGCTATTGCCTTCTTCAGTGAGAGGAAAACAGCAAACACTGCTATCAACATCCAATAGTATATTTATATTATAACCCAGCCAATGAATGTAATAGGTATAGTCCAAATAATGAATAATTCATGAGTTGACTGTTAGGCTAGATAAAAACCTCAATGTTGGCTGTATATTCTAATGCCAATCAAGAAAACACTTATATTATATAAAAAAATATATATGTGTATATATATATATTACTTTATGTTATATGCACACATAAAGGCCTAACAATATTGTGTATGCACATTAAACAATAAGCAACTGATACTTGTATTTGCAAACAATCATTGGTATAGAATACGTACAATAAACTATAAATAGTGGAGTAGCAGTGTAACTTTGTCATATTTGAGGATTTATGTTGAGAGATAATCATGTGATAACATGATGTTCATAAGAAATATGAACTGCTATATATATGGAAATATATATATGTATATAAATATATGTGTCTCTCCTATAAATGGTCATTAAGACCCGGTGGAAATAAAGCTCCAAGATGGATAATCCAATATTTTTCTTTGTGACTAAGTATACTTTGCCACCCTAACTGATTATGCCTATTGCCAGTGATTTTGTCTATGATGGTAAACATAAATCTGGCCGTGGGGTATTTAATGATGTGTTAGTATAAAGCATTTGTCAGTTTCCTGGTACGAATGTCACTTCGATGTTCCCCTATTCTAATTCTCAATTATCTAGAGGTTTTACCTACATAAAATGCAGAACAGTGACAGGTAGCCAGGTATATCACCCAACTAGTGGAACAGTTACCAAAGATCCTGACATCATAAATCTTACTTGTGTTGGAGCTAGTGAATTGTTTAATCTTGTTGATTTGACTACATGAGGTGCAATGACCACAGGGAAAGGTTCCTAGAAGTTCATCCCCTGTTATGGTCAGTTGTTTAAACTTTGCTCCACCACTCTCTCTCTGTTTGTGGTGTGAGAATAATGAACCCAAAGTTTTTCCTCTCCTGTATGAAAAAGGGCACTGATTCCCCAGGATACTACGCAGATAATCATTGACTAACAGAATGATGTCCTTCAAGGATGCATCTGCAGTCCTAACATATGGGTTGTCCTGCCTCAGGCAGCCCTTCGGTCGGCCGGATTCCAAAGTCTGGGTCTGGCCTCGGCTGATGTCGCACTTCACCCGACGTCATAGCTGCTGTTTATTGGGTATAAAGGCATCAGCCGACGCCATTTTCCTCAGTCTTTCTTGCCACGTGGTGCCCGAAGCAGAAGCTGTTCGCAAGTGCCGGTCGGTCAGATCCAGAGATTTCTACTACCGAAGACTTCTAAAAAGCTAAGTACCCCGTTGGGGACTCTTTCTTGCCTCAGCCGATGTCAGAAAAAGTAAATAATTGTTTAACTTGTGGGAAACAAATACCTCATAAGGATTTCCACTCTTACTGCCTTCCTTGCTTAGGCCCAGACCACGACGTATCAGCTTGTCTAGCCTGTGCTTCCTTCAACCGACGGACACTTAGACGTCGGTCGGAGTTTGCAGAGGAGTTTTTTGGTCCCGCTTTTGCTTACAAAATGCAGTCGGAGACTCCGGCTACACAAATAGCTAAAAAGCGCAAGGAAAAGGACCGACACTCGCGGTCCGTAGTTTCGGCTGAAACCGCGGTTAGGTCAACCGTGAGTGTCTCGGTTTCGGCTGAAACCGAGTCCTCGGTTCTTCCTTCGGCCGAAAGCATGCCTCCTATAGCCGAGGCCTCACAGAGCATGGTCGAATCTGCTACTGAAATTACTGCTACAGAAGCAGGCACCCAGGATTTGTCAGATACTATTCCTTTAGACATATCTCCCCCTGCACGTGGGGCTGCTAGACCCCCTGCTTCTATGTCCATCAAGGCTTTTGCCAGGGCTAAAGCAGCTAAATCTTCTAAGGCCTTACCTACTAAAACTACCCCACATAGGCCTACCTCTAGTTCACAAATACTCAGCCTGGCTGAGGATCTCATTTCTCTGATCAGGGGATCCCAACCTCACCCAGACAGGGCCTCTCAGCCCCCTTCAGATAAGAGGCCTAGGACTGAACCCCCGGAACCTGTCTCTACAGACTATTCCTCGGAGGATTCGGACCTTACAGACCCTCAGGAAGGCCCATATTCTCCTTATGAGGATTCTGATGCAGAAGACTCCATTCCTTCTGCGTCTCCTCCTGAAGAATTTTCTTTTGGGGAAACCTTACATGCTATGAGGGAGCATTTCCAATGGCAGGGCCAGGATTTTTCAGATTCAAGGAAAAGGCTAAGGACCTTTTTACACTTACCACAGCATAGGCCTTTAGCCATTCCTCCAGTACTAACAGTAGTTGATGATGCATTTAATGATGCCTGTACTGCTCCTGATTCTCTTCCTCCGGCCCCTGCCAAGCTTGACAGATATTACAGGGTCCCGGACACACACTACCATTTGTATAAGGCTCCTGTTGCAGACCCCGAAACCATTTCACAGGGCCCGAAAGGTGTGGCAGCTGCTTCTGCCAAAACCCTCTCCCCTCTGATAGGGAATCTAGAGCATTAGAGAGATGGGGTAAAAAGGTTTATACTTCTGCTGCTCTTTCGGCTAGGGCCTTAAACTGTTAATTTCACATGATTCAGTATCAAGAATTTTTGTTAGACCAGCTAAATAAAAAAACTGTCCTCTCCTGAACCTATAGACCGCAAGTCTCTTCAGGATTTGGTACATAACTCTCAGCAGGTCAGTAACCATTTTTTAAAATGTGGCTATGATGCACTGGAGGCTTCCTTTAGATCAGCTATGACTGGAACAGTGATTCGAAGACATGCATGGTTAAAAGAACAATCTTTACCAGACCATGTTAAATCAAAACTCCTAGATGCTCCCATGGAGAAACAAAGTTTATTTGGCTCCCCTGCACAGGAGGTTCTTAAGAAGGTGGAAGAAAAGCAAAATCTGTCCAAACAGTCAAGGATTTCTTACAGGTCCAACCTCCGAGGTTTAGCAGAAATTGGCCTTCAAAAAATTGGTCCTTTCCAGACAACTCCAGAGCACAGAGAGGCAGAAATAGACGCCCAAGAGGCAGAAATCAATCTAGGGGTGCCTACAGGGGACGTCAGTGGCAACCTACCAATCAGAGAAGTACTGCCACAGATTCAACTACAACCACCTCCACAGGACAGACACAATGACTTGGCTCTGATACCGCCTACCAGGGAACAACTGGAAGCTCCCTTGGGCGGAAAGCTTGCTTTATTTTCAGACAACTGGCATTACATTACAGGAGACAAATGGACTTTACAAACAATAGACAAGGGCTACAGGTTTCACTTCCACACACTACCAAAAAAGAGGGGAATGCCAAACCTACCACCAAGCCAAAAAACAGATGCTCTAAGACAAATCAACAACTTACTAAGGATGAGAGCTATAGAAAAGGTGCCACCTATGGAACAAGGCCAAGGATTTTACTCCAGGCTTTTCCTGGTACCAAGAAAAGAAAATCAATGGAGACCTATTCTCGACTTGTCCGCACTGAACACATACCTCATTGTTCCAAAATTCAAAATGCTGACCCTCCAGCAGCTTCTTTCCATGCTGGGCAAGGAGTCTTGGCTGGTGACTCTAGATCTCAAGGAGGCATACCTGCACGTCCCTATACGACCAGATTGCAGAAGACACCTCAGATTTCTTGCAGGATCAGAGCATTATCAATTCTCAGCATTGCCCTTTGGCTTATCTACTGCCCAGAGTATTCACGAAATGCCTGGCATCAGTAATTGCTCATTGCAGACTTCAGGGAATTCAAATTTACCCATACCTGGACGACTGCCTAATACAAGCGGACAACAAGGCAAAATTAACAAAAGATTTGGAAAATGTCATACAACTGTTGCAAGCCTTGGGATACACAGTCAACATGCAGAAGTCAAGACTAGTACCATCCCAAAGGATAACATTCTTGGGGGCAGAACTGGACACATCAACTCAGATGGCCTTTCTCACAGAAGAAAAACAAAAGCAACTACCAGGTTATTTCATGTCATTAACAAAACATACTCAGCTTACTGCAAGGGAAATCCTGCAAGCCCTGGGTTACATGGCATCCTGCATAATATTGATTCCGCATGCCAGGCTACATATGAGAAAGTTACAATGGTACCTAAGGAATGTATGGTCACAACACCAGCACAGTCTAGAAGACCAGATTCCAATAATTCCATGCCTGAAGCAAGAAGTCCTGTGGTGGGCTCAGGCCTGTCAGTTGAGCAGAGGCTTGCCTTTCCACAAACCACAGCCAAGCCAGACCATCACCACGGATGCCTCAGACCTAGGATGGGGGGGCTCACATGGTGGACAAGTGTATACAAGGCCTATGGACCCAAGACCAGCTGAATCTACACATAAATCTAAAGGAGATGCTGGCAGTAAAATATGCGATCCAGGCATTCAGACCACTCCTTCAACAGGGTCATCTGCTCATAAGGACGGACAATACCACAGTCATGTGGTACATCAACAAACAGGGAGGTATGCATTCATATCCTCTATGCCGGATGGCAATGGACCTATGGAATGTGGCCCTGAACCTCAACATTCTACTTCAGGCCAGATTTGTACCAGGAAAAGAAAATTCACTAGCAGACACCTTAAGCAGAACTACCACGGATGCTCACGAATGGATGCTGCATCCAGATATTTTCAAAGCCGTAACAAAGAAATGGGGACTACCACAGATAGACCTGTTTGCCTCCCCACACAATCACCAATTGAAGAAATTCTGTACAAGAACATACTACCCACTTGCTTGGAGGGTGGACTCACTTTCCTTCAGCTGGAAAAACCTGACAGCATATGCATTTCCACCTCTTCCCTTGATGTACAAAGTTCTACTGAAGATCAAAGAGGATCAACCAAGGGTAATTCTGATGGCTCCAGACTGGCCGAGACAACATTGGTACCCGCTACTGAGAAGCATGTCTCGGACACACGTATGGCATCTACCTCTATGTCCCTTACTACTAACACAGGACAACTACAAGATTCTACATCCAAACTTGAAAACACTGCAGCTAGCTGCTTGGAATATTGCATAACACAAAACAACCCAGATTTATCTCAGAGGGTTAAGGACATTATCCTGGAGGCACGCAGACCCTCCACAAGGAAGACTTATTCAGCCAAGTGGAAAAGATACCTCATTTGGAGTGCAGCAAAGGGAGAAAATGTCTCATTGGCAAACATAGCACACATCCTGGAATATTTAGCAGAGCTGTTCCATAATGGCCTGTCTTACTCCTCCATTAAGATTCATGCATCAGCAATTTCAGCAGAATACAACTTGGATCCTCCTGTCGTCTCTCATCCTCTACTCAGGCAGTTCTTGAGAGGAATCAAAAATGTAAAGCCTCCAAGGAAACCGCCTTTACCGACATGGGACCTCAACTTTGTGCTGGAAAAGTTAACTCTTCCCCCTTTTGAACCAGCAGCAACAGCAGAATTACAATTCTTGTCTTGGAAAACTGCTTTCCTACTAGCAATCACTTCAGCAAGAATGGTATCTGAGTTACAGGCATTAATGGCAGTACAACCCTTCCTTATCTTCCATCAGGACAGAGTCTCTCTGAGAACCCAACCCTACCTTTATGCCAAAAGTGGTCTCCAGAGTATCATTGAACCAAGCGATTCATTTACCTACATTCTTCCCCAACCCACAGAACAGGGGGGAAAGACTGCTACATACCTTGGATGTGCACAGACAATTACGCTACTATCTGGACAGAACTAAGACCAGCAGAAAAACTGACCAGCTTTTGGTAGCATATGCAACAGGAATGCAAGGAAAAGCAATTTCAAAACAGACAATCTCAAAATGGATAGGAAATTGCATTTGTTTTTGTTACTCTTTTCATGGAAAGACAACTCCTGATAATATCACCCGACGTCATAGCTGCAGTTCTTCGGGTATAAAGGCATCAGCCGACGCCATTTTCCTCAGTCTTTCTTGCCGCGTGGCGCCCGAAGCAGAAGCTGTTCGCAAGTGCCGGTCGGTCAGATCCAGAGATTACTACTACCGAATACTACTTTGAAGACTTCTAAAAAGCTAAGTACCCCATTGGGGACTCTTTCTTGCCTCAGCCGATGTCAGAAAAAGTGAATAACTGTTTAACTTGTGGGAAACAAATACCTCATAAAGATTTCCACTCTTACTGCTTACCTTGTTTAGGCCCAGACCACGACGTAGCAGCTTGTTTAGCCTGTGCTTCTTTCAACCGACGGACGCTTAGACGTTGGTCGGAGTTTGCTGAACAGTTTTTCGGCTCAGATTTTGCGTACATTATTCCGTCGGACCCTCCGACTTCACAAGTTGTTAAACGCAAAGAAAAGGACCGACACTCGCGGTCCGCGGTTTCGGCCGAAACCGCTGTTAAGCAAACCGCGAGTGTCTCGGTTTCGGCCGAAACCGAGCAAACGGTTCTATCTTCAGCCTAACCTGGTTGAATCGGCCTCTGAAATTCAACCTGCTACTGTGGTTTCACAAGAATTATCGGACACCATCCCTTTGGATGTTTCAACCCCTGCACGTGGTGCTGCTAGGCCGCCTGCAGCCATGTCCATAAAGGCCTTTGCCAGGGCTAAAGCAGCCAAAACTTCTAAGTCTGTGCCTGTTAAGCCCCCCTCTCACAGGCCCAGTTCCAGTTCCCAAATGCTCACTCTGGCAGAGGATCTCATTTCTTTAATAAGGGGATCCCAACCTCATCCAGACAGGGCCTCTCAACCTCCTCCAGAAAAGAGACCTAGAGCAGAGCCCCCTGAGCCAGTGTCCTCAGATGATTCTTCTGATGATACAGACAATACAGACCATCCAGAGGCTCCTTTTTCTACTTATGAAGACTCCGATGCTGAGGAATCGATTCCTTCTGCCTCTCCACCAGAGGAATTTTCCTTTGGGGAAACCTTACATGCCATGAGAGAGCAATTCCAATGGCAGGGGCAAGATTTCTCAGATTCAAGGAAAAGGCTTAGGACCTTTTTGCATTTACCACAACATAGGCCTTTAGCTATACCTCCAGTTCTTCCTGTTGTAGATGATGCATTTAATGATGCTTGCACTGCTCCTGATACTTTGCCTCCAGCCCCTGCTAAGCCCGATAGGTTCTACAGGGTCCCGGACACACATCACCATTTATACAAGGCTCCTTTTGCAGATCCCGAGACTATCTCCCAGGGGCCTAAGGCAGTAGCTTCGACCTCAGTTAAAAACTCTCTCCCCTCTGAAAGGGAATCCAGGTCCTTAGAGAGATGGGGTAAAAAAGTATACACCTCTGCTACTCTCTCAGCTAGGGCATTGAACTGTCAGTTTCATATGATCCAATACCAGGAGTTTATGCTTGATCAGTTAACTAAGAAACTGTCCTCTGATGATTCTTTAGATAAGAAATATGTTCTAGAAATGGTGCATAACATTCAGCAGGTTAGTAACCATTCTTTAAAATGTGGCTATGATGCACTGGAGGCTTCCTTTAGATCAGCCATGACTGGCACAGTTATAAGAAGGCATGCATGGTTGAAAGAACAGGTCTTGCCGGATCATGTTAAAGCAAAACTATTAGATGCTCCTATGGATAAGGTCAGTTTATTTGGTTCTCCTGCTCAGCAGGTACTGAAGAAAATGTAAGAGAAGGCAAAATCTGTACAAACAGTGAAAGATTTCTTACAGGTTCAGCCTCCAAGGATTAGCAGGAACTGGCCTTCCAAAAATTGGTCCTTTCCAGACTCCTCTAAAACACAGAGAGGCAGGAATAGGCGTTCAAGAGGCAGAAATCAATCCAGAGGAGGTGCCTACAGGGGACGCCAGTGGCAAGGTAACAACCAGCGAGGCACAGACACAACTACTACCACTGCCACAGGACAATCACAGTGACTTGGCTCTGGCACCGCCTACCAGGGAACAAATAGCAGCACCCTTAGGCGGAAAGTTAGCCTTATTTTCAAAAAAACTGGCACTACATCACAAGAGACAAGTGGATTTTGCAAACTATAGACCAAGGCTACAGGTTTCATTTCCATACTTTACCAGGAAAAAGAGGAATGCCAAACCTACCACCAAATCAAAAGACAGAAGCTCTAAAACAAATAGCTCAATTAGTAAAGATGAGAGCTGTGGAAAGGGTACCATCTATGGAACAAGGAAAGGGATTTTACTCCAGACTATTCCTGGTACCAAGAAAAGAGAAAAATTGGAGGCCTATTCTCGACCTGTCCGCTTTAAACACATTCATCATTGTTCCAAAATTCAAAATGCTGACCCTACAGCAACTTCTTCCCATGCTGGGCAAGGAGTATTGGCTGGTGACTCTAGATCTCAAGGAGGCATACCTGCACGTCCCCATACGACCAAATTGCAGAAGATACCTCAGATTTCTTGCAGGATCAGAGCATTATCAATTCTCAGCATTGCCCTTTGGCTTATCTACTGCGCCCAGAGTGTTCACGAAATGCCTGGCATCAGTAATCGCTCACTGCAGGCTTCAGGGAATCCAAATATGTCCATACCTGGACGACTGCCTGATACAAGCGGACAACAAAAACAAGCTAACAGAAGACTTACAAAGAGTCATTTGCTTACTGCAAGCCCTGGGATATACAGTCAATATAAAAAAATCAAGACTGTTACCATCCCAAAGAATAACCTTCTTAGGTGCAGAATTGGACACAGTAAAACAGATGGCATTCCTAACTGCAGAAAAACAAGAACAACTTCCTCTCTATTTCTTGGCATTAACAAAGCAGAACAAACTAACAGCAAGGAAAGTACTGCAGGCCTTGGGCTTCATGGCATCCTGCATAATCCTGGTCCCTCATGCCAGACTGCATATGAGAAAGCTACAGTGGTACCTGAAGAATTTATGGTCTCAACACAGGCACAGCCTAGAAACCGAAATACCACTAATCCCATGCCTGAAACAAGAGTTCCTATGGTGGGCTCAGGCATGCCAGTCAAACCCAGGTTTGCCCTTCCACAGCATTCAACCAAGCCAAACCATCACAACGGACGCCTCAGACCTCGGTTGGGGGGCCCACATGCTGGACAAGTGCATACAAGGCTTATGGACTCAAGATCAGCTGCTACTGCACATAAATCAAAAAGAAATGCTGGCAGTAAAACTAGCAATTCAGAATTTCAGACCATTCCTCCAAGAAGGGCAGTTGATAAGGACAGAGACAACACCACAGTCATGTGGTACATCAACAAACAGGGAGGCACTCATTCATACCCTCTATGCCGGATGGCACAGGACCTATGGAATATGGCTCTGAGCTACAACATTCAGTTACAAGCAATTTTTGTACCGGGAAAGAAAACATCCTAGCAGACATATTAAGCAGAACTACCTCGGATGCTCACGAATGGATGCTACACCCGGACATCTTCAAGGTCATCACAAGGAAATGGGGACTGCCACAAATAGACCTATTCGCATCCCCACTCAATCACCAGCTCAAGAAATTCTGCACAAGGACGTACCACCCACTTGCTTGGAAGGTGGACTCTCTATCCTTCAGTTGGAAAGGCCTGACAGCATATGCATTCCCACCTCTTCCTTTGATGCACAAGGTGCTATTGAAAATCAAAGAGGAACGTCCAAGGATCATTCTGATAGCTCCAGACTGGCCAAGACAACATTGGTACCCATTACTGAGGAGCATGTCTCGGGGGAAAATGTGGACACTACCCCTGATTCGTTTGCTGTTAACTCAGAGCGGCTACAACACCCTGCATCCAAACCTGAAAACTCTGCAGCTGACTGCCTGGAACATTACATAAGAGCAACTAACCCAGATTTATCCCAAAGGGTTAAAGACATTATCCTTGAGGCCCGCAGACCCTCAACAAGAAGGAACTATGCAGGAAAATGGAAAAGGTTTCGCATTTGGAGTGCTGAAAGGGGAAAAGATGTGTCAAAGGTAGACATTGCCAACATCCTGGAGTATTTGGCAGAGCTATTCCATACAGGCCTGTCCTATTCCTCCATCAAGATACATGCATCAGCTATTTCTGCAGAATACAGCTTCGATCCCCCTGTCTTCTCGCATCCTCTACTCAGGCAGTTTCTGAGAGGAATTAAAAATGTAAAACTTCCTAGGAAACCACCATTACCAGCATGGGACTTGAACTTTGTGCTAGAAAAATTGACACTCCCCCCTTTCGAACCAGCAGCAACAGCAGATCTTCAACACCTATCCTGGAAAACTGCTTTTCTGCTGGCAATAACCTCAGCAAGAAGGGTTTCTGAGCTACAGGCTTTAATGGCAGTACAACCCTTCCTAATCTTCCATCAAGATAGAGTGTCCATGAGAACAAATCCTACATTTATGCCTAAGGTGGTATCCAGAGTGTCTTTAAACCAGGCTATCCACCTACCTACCTTCTTCCCCAATCCACAGAACAGGGGGGAAAGACTACTGCATACTTTGGATGTACATAGACAGTTGCGCTACTACCTGGACAGAACCAAGGGCAATAGAAAAACTGACCAGATGTTCTTCGTTCCACATTGCTGCAGTCCTTACTATTGGGTAGTCCGCTGTCCAGTCGGCCCGAATACCAGAGTATATGGCTGACGTCGGTCAGGGCGCATTAGACTGACGTCAGTACGTCAGGGTACTAATGCGCATGACCGACGTCATATCCTCAGTCTTTTTTGCCGCATGGTCCGATGCAGAAGCAGTTTTGCGAGTGCAGGTTGGCGTTCTGAAATATTTCCGAAACCGGAGTTTCAGACCGAATCAGAGTTGGCTAAGTACCCCGTTGGGGAACATTTTGGTTTTTTCTTGCCTCAGTATTTAACCGGATGTCAGAAAAAGTGAATAACTGTATTTCTTGTGGGAAACAGATACCTCATAGGGATTACCATACCTTGTGTATACCTTGTTTAGGGCCTGAGCACGACGTTGTTGGATGCCGCTCTTGTGCTAGGTTTAACAAACGCACTATTAAGAGGAGGTTAGACTGTGCCAGGTTAGTGTTTGGGAAGCGTTGCAATTATAAAATGCCGTTGGATGCTCCGACGCCCGCTTCGTCCAAGAAACGCAAGGACAAAACAGCGAAGCCTAGGGTTGATGAACCGGCAGTCCCGGACGTCGGTTCTTTAGAAGGCTCAGTGGAGCCAGAGGTTTTGCCAGGAGTTTCTATGGAGTCTCAGGCAGAAACTTTACTGTTACAGGATGTGCCTTCTCAGGAGGTAGGCCAGGCTGAGGGGGCTTCTCAGGTAACTGTTCTTCCCTCTCTTCCCAAGGTAGTTAGAGCCTCTCCTGCTGTTGCCAAAACTTCTCTGCGAGGTAGGCCAAGTTCAGCTTCAGTGGGGGCTTCTCCTAGCATTTCGGGTTCTGTACCTAAGAAACATATGCTTAAAATGGCAGAAGATTTGATTACTATGATTAGAGGTTCTATGCCCCCTCCTGATAAGAGGCCTAGGGTGGAACCGGAGTTTGATAGTTTTGAACAGTGTTCAGAGGCTTCTGAGTCTTCTGCGGAAGATTTGCAGGAGTATCCTCCTTATTCTGATTCTGATGTGGATGATTCCACTCCTACAGCTTCTCCTCCTGAGGATTTCTCATTTTCAGAGACTCTGCATTCCATGAGGGAGCACTTTAAATGGGAAGGCCAGGATTACTCTGATTCCAGGAAAAGGCTTAGGGAATTCTTGTTTTACCCCAGCATAGGCCCTTAGCTATACCTCCTGTGTTGAATGTGGTGGAAGATGTTTTGCAGAGGCTTCCCTGAACCCTGACTCTTTGCCTCCTGCTCCTGTTAAACCTGATAGGTACTATAGGGTGCCCAAGCTCATAAGTATTTGTTTAAGAGTCCTAGGGCGGACCCAGAAACTGTTTCTCAGGGGCCTAAAGGTGTTAAGGCCTCTGTGGTTAAAAATCCTGTTCCCACTGATAAAGAGGCAAGGGCTTTGGATAGGTGGGGAAAGAAAGTGTATACTTCTTCCACTCTAGCCATGAGAGCGTTGAATTGTCAGTTTCACATGCTAAAATATCAAAATTATCTCCTTTCACAATTGAAATCTAAGGTGGATGCTTTGGCGGAAGGTATTGAGTGTAAAGAGTTGCTGGATTTGGTTCATGTGTCTGAACAAGTGGGTAAGCATTCTTTGCAATGTGGTTTTGATGCTGTACAGGCCTCCTCGAGGGTGGCTGCCACTAGTTCTGTTCTTCGCAGGCATGCCTGGTTGAGGGATCAGAATTTAGCTGAGCATGTTAAGACAAGGATTTTGGATGCTCCTTTACAGTCTGATGTGTAGTTTGGTTCGCCTGTGGAAGCAGTTTTAAAGAAAATGGAGGACAAAGCTAAGTCTATGCAAACTGTTAAAGATTTTTTGCAGGTGCAGCCACCGAAGTTTAGTAGAAATTGGCCTGCTAAGGGGTGGACATTTCCTGCTTATGATTCCCAGTCTAGGGGTAGGTCTAGACGTGGTAGGGGCAGAGCTCAAGGTTCTTTTAGGCCTAGAACAGGGAGTTCACCTGCTCAGACTTCTGGTGAGGGCAGGGGTCAGTCCTTTCGTAAACAGACCCAATGACCTGCCTTTTCAGCTGCCAGTGGATTCTCGTCTGGCAGCTCCTTTGGGAGGAAGACTGTCTCTTTTCAAAGAAAATTGGGATTTAATTACTCAAGACAGATGGGTGTTGGATATCATTCACCACGGTTACAGGTTTTATTTCCATACATTGCCCCCTTTCAAAGGCATGCCAGACGTTCCTCTTCCACAAAGAAAAGAGGCTCACAAGCAAATTTCTCAGTTACTCCAGATGGGGGCCATTCAGCCAGTCCCTGTATCAGAAAGGGGCCTAGGATTTTATTCTCGCCTGTTCCTAGTACCAAAGAAGGGGAACACGTGGAGACCAATTTTGGATTTATCTCTCCTCAACACTTATCTGGACATTCCCAAGTTCAAGATGTTGACGTTACAACAGCTTTTACCTCTGCTGGGCAAAGATCACTGGATGGTAACTTTAGATCTCAAGGAAGCTTACCTTCATGTGCCTATAAGGCTAAGTTGCAGGAAGTATCTGCGTTTCGAGCTGGAAATTCTCATTATCAGTTCTCTGCATTGCCCTTTGGCTTATCTACTGCGCCCAGAGTATTCACAAAGGTTCTGGCTCCAGTGATAGCTTACTTCAGGCTACAAGGAATTCAAATCTATCCTTACTTGGACGACTGCCTGATTCTGGCTCAAGAAAAGGAAGACCTTCTACAGCATCTGGAATATGTTATAGCAGTGCTAAGATGCCTAGGGTATTCTGTGAACGAAATAAAGTCCAGTCTAGTACCCTCTCAAGACATGTGCTTTCTGGGTGTGAGACTGAATACAGCAGCCCAGATGGCCTTTTTAACCCCGGACAAACAAAAGAGTCTATCACTTTACTTCCATCAACTATCTCATCAGTCCGTGCTGACTGCAAGGACAGTCCTTCAAGCATTAGGGTTCATGGCATCTTGTATTCTGGTGCTTCCCAATGCCAAACTGCATATGAGGAAGCTACAATGGTATCTCAAAATGTATGGACACAGCACTGCCAGGATTTGGACACTGTCATTCAAATAATACCTTGCCTTCAAAAGAATTTTGTGGTGGGCTCAGGAATGTCACCTAAACAAGGGACTCTCTGTGACCCGCCAGAGGCGAGTCAGATTTTAACGACAGATGCCTCGGACATTGCTTGGGGAGCTCATCTAAATGGAAAGTGGATACAAGACAAGTGGCCTGCCAGACTACAGCATCTACATATCAACATGAAGGAGATGTTAGCAGTCCAGTTTGCATTAATGGCTTTCAAGGAGTTACTTCTTCCAGGGCAGGTGTTGATTCTAACAGACAACACAACTGTCATGTGGTACATCAACAAGCAAGGGGAACACATTCTTATCCTCTATGCAGGCAAGCAATGATTTTATGGGAGACTGCGCTAAGCTTGCAATTAACTCTTCAGGCAAGGTTTCTGCCAGGAGCACAGAACTCCTTAGCAGATGTGTTAAGCAGACAAATCATGGATCCCCATGAGTGGAAACTGGATCTTCATGTATTTCAGAAATTGACAGTGTCATGGGGAACTCCAGACATAGATCTGTTCGCTTCTCCACTAAACCACCAGCTGCCAAAGTTTTGCACAAAGGGGTTTCATCACACAGCTTGGAAAGTGGATGCTCTGTCTTTCAGTTGGAAAAACCTTCATGTGTATGCCTTTCCACCTCTGCCTCTTCTTCCAAAGGTGCTATTAAAAGTCAGACAAGACAAGCCAAGGATGATTTTGATAGCTCCAGATTGGCCTCGGCAACACTGGTACCCACTACTAAGGAGTCTGGTAAGGAAGCCTCCATGGCCTTTACCTTTGATTCCTCATCTGTTATCTCAGAAGGACGGTCATCTGCTCAATGTCAAGCTTCACTCTCTACATCTAACAGCCTGGCATATTCTGGGTTGAAACACAGCAGGTCTCAACTTCCTCAACAAGTTTTAAATGTGATTATGGAAGCTAGAAGACCTAGTACAAGGAAAGTGTACGCAGAAAAATGGAAGAGATTTTTATTTTGGAGTACAGCAAAGAATTTGGAGATTTCTGAGCCTAATTTGAGTGTGGCTCTTCAATATCTTACTGAGTTATTGGACAAAGGTTTGTCCTTCTCTTCCATTAAGATTCATGCTGCAGCAATTTCAGCTCACTATGATTGTGACCCACCATTGTTTTCGCATCCTTTGTTCAAGCAGTTTCTTAGAGGGCAAAGAATATAAGACCCCACGTAGAGCTCCTACTCCTGCTTGGGATCTCAATTTTGTGTTGGAAAAACTTACTCTACAACCTTTTGAGCCTCGGCTACTGCTGAATTGAAATACTTGTCATGGAAGACTGCTTTTCTGTTGGCTATTACTTCTGCAAGAAGGGTGTCTGAGTTGCAGGCCCTTATGGCAGTAGAGCCCTTTTGATTTTCCATAAGGATAGGGTATCATTACGTACTAATCCTTCTTTTATGCCTAAGGTGGTTTCTAGTGTGGCTTTAAACCAAACTATTCATTTGCCTACTTTTTATGCAGACCCCCAAAATAAAGGGGAAAAGATTTTGCACACTTTAGATGTACACAGGCAATTGCGTTATTATTTAAGCAGGACTAAGGATTTTAGGCAGTCTCAGCAGTTGTTTGTTTCTTTTGCTTTGAGTTCGCAGGGCAAGCCTGTGTCAAAACAAACTATTTCTAGGTGGATTGGGTTTTGCATTGCATTTTGTTATTCCCATCATGGCAAGGGGATTCCAGCTGGGATTAGGCCTCATTCCACTAGGGCTACTGCCACTTCAACAGCATTTCTAAGGGGGGTGGCAACTATAAGGATATTTTGGAGGCAGCTACTTGGAGTTCAGTGCATACTTTCTCTAAGCATTATCACCTTCCTATCTACTCTAAGTCTAGGGCTGGTTTTGCCACAGCTGTTTTGCAAGGCATGTTGTCAGCTCCTACTTCTTTATGATTTGCCAGCCTCCCTTACCTCTGCTTTGGGATTCTACCCAATAGTAAGGACTGCAGCAATGTGGAACGAAGAACATAGTACAGTTTTGTACCTACCATAAATGTAGATGTTCGAGGATCCACATTGCTGCAGTCCAATTTACCCTCCCTCCTTCCCCTCTGTGTTTAGGGGTGGTTGTGTAGGTGAGGTTATATGTTGATATTTTTCTATATATTTTTGTATATATTGTACACATTTTTGGTGCAGGTATTTTGGGCCTTGTCTTTTTAGGGTCTTCTGACATCTGGGGCAAGAAAAGACTGAGGATATGACGTCGGTCATGCGCATTAGTACCCTGACGTACTGACGTCAGTCTAATGCGCCCTGACCGACGTCAGCCATATACTCTGGTATTCGGGCCGACTGGACAGCGGACTACCCAATAGTAAGGACTGCAGCAATGTGGATCCTCGAACATCTACATTTATGGTAGGTACAAAACTGTACTCTTCTGGTAGCATATGCAACAGGAAGGGAAGGAAAAGCAATTTCAAAACAGACAATCTCCAAGTGGATAGGAAATTGCATCAGATTCTGTTACTCCAACCATGGAAAGCAAACTACACAGAACATAAGGCCTCATTCTACAAGGGCTACAGCCACTACCACAGCTTTCTTACGAGGAGTGGCTACCAAGGACATTATAGAGGCTGCTACTTGGACCTCCGTGCATACATTTGCCAAGCATTATAACTTACCTTTATACTCTAGATCCCGAGCAGGGTTTGCCACTGCTGTTTTGCAAGGGATCCTAACTACACCATAATTTCTTCTTCCTCCTCCCCTAGTTTGGCTATGGTATTCTACCCATTTGTAAGGACTGAAGATGCATCCTTGAAGGACATAGTACAGTTTTGTACCTACCATAAATGTAGATGTCCGAACAGCAATGCATCTGCAGTCAGGATTACCCACCCTCCTTCCCCTCTGTGGTATTCCTAGGGTATTTGCCCATCTAATAGCTAGCTGAGGGGGGGGGGATCTCTTATGGTGTATTTGTTTGTATATATGTACATACATGCTTATTTTTTGTGTTTGCCTTCTACTATTTGGAAACATTGGCATTTATCCAAAACTTAGCTATCCAAGAGGGCAACTGGCATCTGGGGCAAGAAACACTGAGGAAAATGGCGTCGGCTGATGCCTTTATACCCGAAGAACTGCAGCTATGACGTCGGGTGAAGTGCGACACCAGCCGAGGCCAGACCCAGACTTTGGAATCCGGCCGACCGAAGGGCTGCCTGACGACAGGACAACCCATTTGTAAGGACTGCAGATGCATTCCTGTTCAGACATCTACATTTATGGTAGGTACAAAACTGTACTATTCATCCTTTACTAGCACATCAGGGGAGGAGTCCTCGTATACTGACAGTGAGGGTGGAAGATCAGTTGGTTCTCCATTAAAGAAAAAAACTAACACTAATTTCCCTTTAGGGGAAGGAAGAAACCCAGAGGGGGTAGGAAACATACCAAAAGAAATAGAAACGGATTCAATGACAGGATTGATACAATGCTTACTGGAACAATGATTAAGAATTTTGACAATGTTCTATGTACTCACGGATGAACAATGCAACATATTGAACAAAGGATTGAGTTTTGTCCCGAGCTTTTTTTCTGACCAATATCAAACAGCATTGGATGTCATGGATTATTGTCGTAAACTTAATTTAAGAATATTTTTTTCAGAACAAGATACATCTTATACTCAAAGATCTTCTGATTTCATATTTCATAAATCCACTTTTCAACCACCCATGAATAAGAATGTGGCCATTTTCCAACAGGCGGTACTCAAAGATCTACACTTCCACATTTGGAATGTCACATCTTACCAGATAATATGACTTCAGCAGAGAAGGAAGCACTGTCCGAACTTAGATCTAATCATAATATAGCTATACTCCAAGCTGATAAAGGAGGTGCGGTGGTGGTCTTAAATATGGATTATTATGTTCAAGAAGGTCTTAGACAGTTATCTGACTCCAAATGCTATATGCATATGGGCATTGACCCTACAGATAGCTTCAAGCAAGAGATTGATACATTTCTTGAATCAGCTTTGGAAGAAGGTATCATAACTATGAAGACAGCACAACATCTAAAGGTTAAGGACCCTTCCAAACAAATCCTTTACCTCCTCCCTAAAATACATAAATCCATCACCCATCCTCCAGGCAGGCCCATTGTATCAGGTATAGGTTCACTCACAGAACCATTATCAGCATTTTTAACCCAACATCTCAAACCTCTCTTGATACATGTGAGGGCTAGGATCCAAGATACTACGGAATTTTTGAAAATAATTGCAGATACACAATTGGAACCAGAATGGATTATGTGTACGCTTGATGTCAAGTCCTTGTATACGAGTATACCACATTGGGCAGTGTTACAGGCTCTACAATATTGGTTAAACAGGGCAGAACTGTATCCACCGGGGTTTAATACTTTGCTTATCTGTATGTCAGAGCATGTGCTAAACAAAAATGTGTTCTATTTCCAAGGGGAGTGTTACTGGCAACTGCAAGGCACGGCAATGGGGGCTTCATTTGCCCCCATATATGCCGATTTGTTCATGACCTATCTGGAGGAATGCCTCATCTACAGCCCCCTACATAATATTTATCAGGTGGAAATAGACATTTGGCGGAGATATTTAGATGATTGTTGGATGGTGTGGCGTGCGGACCCTACCTGTCTCATTGAATTTGTGGAATACCTTAACAGCAATCTGTGGGGTATTGAGTTCTCCATTACATCTCACAAAAATCAAATAGATTTTTTGGATGTCACAATATATAGAAATGAAGACAATACACTCAATACCAAGATTTATCGTAAATATCCGCAATTCAACTCTCTATTACATGCATCTAGTATGCATCCACGCCACACCATCCGCAATATCCCCAAATCCCAGTATCTCAGAATTAAACGTATTAATTCTTCTATTTTGGATTATGACCAGGCCAAAATAGATTTGAACAACAGATTTCAGGATAGGGGATACTCGACTTTTGACATCACATCCGCCCGTGCATATACAGATAAACAAGATAGGCAAACCCTGCTACAATATAAGGACTGCACCAACAGTCCAAAAGATGATACTATCAGGTTTATTACCACTTTTGGCAAGAATCATCAGATAGGAGTGTTATCAATAACAATTGGAACATTCTGTTAGCCAATGATTATCTGCGTAGTATCCTGGGGGAATCAGTGCCCTTTTTCATACAGGAGAGGAAAAACTTTGGGTTCATTATTCTCACACTACAAACAGAGAGAGAGTGGTGGAGCAAAGTTTAAACAACTGAGCATAACAGGGGATGAACTTCTAGGAACCTTTCCCTGTGGTCATTGCACCTCATGTAGTCAAATCAACAAGATTAAACAATTCACTAGCTCCAACACAAGTAAGATTTATGATGTCAGGATCTTTGGTAACTGTTCCACTAGTTGGGTGATATACCTGGCTACCTGTCACTGTTCTGCATTTTATGTAGGTAAAACCTCTAGATCATTGAGAATTAGAATAGGGGAACATCGAAGTGACATTCGTACCAGGAAACTGACAAATGCTTTATACCAACACACCATTAAACACCCCACGGCCAGATTTATGTTTACCATCATAGACAAAATCACTGGCAATAGGCATAATCAGTTAGGGTGGCAAAGTATACTTAGTCACAAAGAAAAATATTGGATTATCCATCTTGGAGCTTTATTTCCACCGGGTCTTAATGACCATTTATAGGAGAGACACATATATTTATATACATATATGTATTTCCATATATATAGCAGTTCATATTTCTTATGAACATCATGTTATCACATGATTATCTCTCAACATAAATCCTCAAATATGACATAAAGTTACACTGCTACTCCACTATTTATAGTTTATTGTACATATTCTATACAAATGATTGTTTGCAAATACAAGTATCAGTTGCTTATTGTTTAATGTGCATACACAATATTGTTAGGCCTTTATGTGTGCATATAACATAAAGTAATATATATATATACATATATATTTTTTTTATATATATAAGTGTTTTCTTGATTGGCATTAGAATATACAGCCAACATTGAGGTTTTTATCTAGCCTAACAGTCAACTCATGAATTATTCATTATTTGGACTATACCTATTACATTCATTGGCTGGGTTATAATATAAATATACTATTGGATGTTGATAGCAATGTTTGCTGTTTTCCTCTCACTGAAGAAGGCAATAGCCGAAACTAGTCTGAGAGATTGGATTCGAATAATTTTGGACATTATTATGTCTTAATTTTTACGTTTGTTAATAAAATAACGTGGAACTTATCATGCTGGCCTCTATTGTTTGAATTGTAGTGGTTTGGCCGAGCATGCTGTACGTGCGAGGCATGCTGTTTTTGCTTCTTATATACCCCTGGCACACTGACGTCAGGGAAGAGGCAACAGCAGCCGACGCCAGACCAAGACTTTGGAACTCAGGCTGACTGCGGGCCCACCTGACGGCAGGATAACCCAAGTGTAATGACTGCAGCAGTGAAGACACTCGAACATCTACATTTATGGTAGGTACAAAACTGTACTTTCTGTGCCCTCTTTAACGTGAGAACCATTCGTCGTAGAGCTCTTATTGTAGCCGAAATGGCATCCATCAGCCAACATTCCGTAGACTTTCCAAAAAAATGTAGGGATAAAGATAGAGACAGACCACACAAGGCTAAGCCTTCCGACGACTCTTCCACTAAGCAGGTCGTCGGTTCTCCAGAATTCAGTGAGGCTCCTTCACGGCCCCTGATGCCCGATTCGATACCTTCACAGCCTCTACTGAGACCCTTTCAGAGTCAGGTATGCTGCAGAAATCTTCTTTGTCTTCCGAGCCTTTGGTTGTCTCTGCCTTGGTTGGGTCTTGAGCCGTAACGCCGTCACCGGCTTCCAAGTAAGCCTTTTGCACTACTGAATCTAGACAAAAACAGACGTCTTTCCTCCAACTGCTGTTTTTCTCAGACAGATGGATACTGTTAGGCCTAGATGCAAGGCCACTTCTAGGTAAACTACCTCTAGCCTCCATTTTACTCCTGCTCCACCAGCCCAAGCTCAAATGCTTGTAATGGCATAGGATCTTATCACCCTTATCAGGGTTAGTCAGGCCACAGCTCCTAAAAGGAAAAGAGACCTTTCTCCTGAAATACTGACAGAACAAGATTCTGAGGAGTCTGATTATTCAGATTTTAAAGAGGAACCAACTACCTCTGACTACTTATGAGGATTCAGATGCAGAGGAATCCATTCATTCTGCCTGTCCACCAGAAGATCCTTCCTTTGGGGGAAACTCTTCACATCCTTGGGGAACATTTCCACTGGGAATCCCAGGACTTCCCTCAGTCTAAGAAAGGACTAAGAGAGTTTCTAGACCTGCCCCAGCACAGACCCTTGGCCATCTCTCGAGTATTAGAGGTGGTTGATGATGTTTTCCATGAATCCAGCTTAACTCCTGACGCCCTCCCACCTGCTCCCAGAAACCTGACAGGTATTACAGAGTATTGGTTTCTCACAAATACCTGTACAGAAGTCCTTCTGCAGACCCAGAGGTCATTACACAGAGACATAAAGGAGCTAGGGCTAGTTCTGCAAAGAATCCCATTCCTTCTAACAGAGACTCTAGAGCTCTGGACAGATGGGGTAAAAAAGTGTACACCTCTGCAACCTTAGTTGTCAGAGAAGGCAATTGTCAGTTCCACATGTTAAAATAATAACACACTTTGGAACTATTAAAACAAAAGATTTCAACCTTTCCTGATTGTGCCTATTCGAAAGAGTTAGCAGATTTACTGCGCTCTACTTGTCAAGTGGCTAAACACTCATTACACTGTGGATATATAACACCCTAGAAGCCTCAAGCAGGGCAGCAGTGTCAGGATCTGTCATTAGATGACATGCATGGTTGAAGGAACAACCTGTCCCTGATCATGTCATATCTAAATTACTTGATACACCCTTGGCTAAGGACCACTTGTTTGGAGTAATAGCAGAAGAGGTGCTTAAAAAGATGGAAGACAAAGCAAAATCTATGCAAACGGTAAAAGATTTCTTTCAGGTACAACTTCCTAGGTTCAGCAGGAATTTTCCCTCAAAACACTGGTCCTTTCCTGCACCTAGCAGACAGGGGGCAAGGTAAGCCCCGCAGGGACAGACCACCCAAACGCATATCCCAGGGACAGCAGAGAACCAAACAGTGGACCACTCCCATTCCAAAGTCAGGGAGTTTTAAGTCATCCCTCTAGGGCAAAAACTCTCAATGACTCCCTCTCCCCCTCTGCCCTCCTTTCACTCACCAAATATTAGGAGGAAGGCTCTCCCTCTGCTTAGAAAATTAGCTTTCTGCAACAAAGGTACCGATGGGTCTTAAAGATCATTTTTCAGGGATACAAATTCTCCTTCTGCTAACTCCCAATTCTAAGAGGGTACCCTTACCTCAAAATCAGTGGGCAGAGGCATTGAAACAAGTTATATCTCTCTTATACCAAGGGGCAGTAGAACCTTTCCTCTCAGATCAAACAGGCAAAGGCTTTTATTGCAGACTATTCATTGTTCCCAGGATAGAGGGCACTTGGTGCCCCACCCTTGATCTATCCATTCTGAACACTTTCCTGGTTGTACCCAAATTCAAAATGCTGACAAAAAATGCCTGGTTAGTTACCCTACATCTAAAAGATGCCTAC
The DNA here is from genome assembly GCF_019279795.1 of Protopterus annectens. NCBI lineage: Eukaryota > Metazoa > Chordata > Ceratodontiformes > Protopteridae > Protopterus > Protopterus annectens. The sequence continues at coordinate 1,123,164,176 of NC_056739.1, forward strand.
CTTCACATCCCCATAAGGGAATCCTGTAGGAAATTCCTTCGCTTCAGAGCAGGCTTACAAAACTTTCAGTTCTCTGCGCTACCCTTTGCCTTATCTACTGCTCCCAAGGTGTTCACCAAATGCTTAGCCCTAGCCATAGCCTTTTGTAGACAGAAAAATATACATATTTACCCTTATCTGGATGACTGCCTCATTCAGGATTTCTCTTTTGGTGATACTTTGAATACTCTCATGGAGCATTTTAAATGGGAAAGTCAGGATTATCCCCATTCTAAGAAAAGGATGTCGAATTTTTGGATTTGCCTCAGCATAAGCCTCTGGCTATTCCTCCGGTGTTAGAAGTGGTTGATGATGTTTTTCTGGAAAATCCCTTAACTCCAAATTCAGTTACTCCTGCTCGCAGGAATCCTGACAGGTACTATAGAGTCCCGGATTCTCCTTTGTTTCTTTTCAGGAATTTTCAGGAATCCATTGGCTGATCCAGAGGTTATTTCTCAAGGGCCTAAAGGGGTTAAGGCCACTGTTACCAAAAATCCTGTTCCTTCTGACAGGGAATCTAGGAACCTAGATAGGTAGGGTAAAAAAATGTATACCTCTGCCACTCTTGCTATTAGGTCTACTAATTGTCTTTTTCATATGCTGAAGTACCAGCAGCACATCTTGGAAGCTATTAAGTCTAGGATAGCAAGTGTGCCTCTATTGGCAGAGAGTAAGGATATGCAGGATTTGCTGAATTCTGGTAGTCGTGTCAATAAACATTCATTACATTGTGGTTTTGACATTCTAGAAGCCTCCTGCAGGGCTACAGCTACTGGATCTGTTATTAGAAGGCACGCTTGGCTCAGAGAACAGCCCCTACCAGAGCCTGTCAAGGCTAAGCTTTTGGATATACCTCTGCATAAGGACGGTCTTTCTGGCAGTAAAGCAGAGGAAGTGCTCAAGAAAATGGAGGATAAGGCCAAGTCTTTAAGGACTTTCTACAAGTTCAACCTCCTCACTTTAGCAGGAATTACCCTTCTAAGAGTTGGACGTTTCCTGACACGAGCAGACAGAACCGTTCTAGGACTAGAGGTTACAAATCTTTAGGGGGCAGGTGGCTACCCCTCAAAGGTCTAAGCGTTGGCAGGCTTCCACTTCCAAGGCAGGAAGTTCTAAGCCTGCATCTCAATCCAAGCATTCTCAATGACTCTGTCCAACTTCTGCCTGTTCTTGCCTGCCTGGAGAGTCCTTTATGGGGAAGATTGGCATTTTTTGCAAATGTCTGGGCCTTCATCATGGAAGACAAATGGGTGCTCAGAACTGTATCCCTAGGACACAAGTTTTCTTTCCTCACCTTTCCAGTACCCAAAGGATTCCCAGACACTCCTCCAAACCAAAGGGCAGAAGCAGAAAAACAAATTTTGTCCATGTTACATCTGGGAGCAATAGAATCAGTCCCTGCTCAGCAGGTAGGCCGGGGTTTCTATTCCAGACTTTTCCTAGTTCCAGAAAAAGAAGGCACCTGGCATCCTATGCTAGATCTATCAATCCTGAATTCTTTCTTGGTAATTCCAAAGTTCAAAATGCTCACTCTGCATCAGTTGCTGCCACTGTTAGAAAAGGATTCCTGGCTGGTAACTTTGGATCTCAAAGAAGCTTATCTGCACATCCCTATCAGGGAAAGTTGCAGGCAATACCTTCGTTTCAGGGTGGGCAAGCAACATGATCAGTTCTCTGCATTGCCCTTTGGCTTATCTACTGCTCCCAGAGTTTTCACAAAGTGCCTAGCTCCAGTCATTGCTTTTTGCAGGCAGAAGAAAATTCAGTTTTATCCATATTTGGACGACTGTCTAATTCAAGCAAATTCTCAGGAGCAGCTGTTAAAGGATCTGGAATTTGTAAAGACTCTTCTCTCTTCCTTGGGTTACACTCTCAGTGAGGAAAAATCAAAAATGGTGCCATCCAAGGAGATAACATTCCTGGGAGCGACTCTGAACACAGCCGCCCAGATGATACATCTCACCCAGGAGAAGTAAGCAACTCTTTCAGTTTACTTCAAAGACTTGGCAAGCCTGTCCCAGCTCCCTGCAAGCTCTGGGATACATGGCCTCTTGCATTCTCATACTTCCATATGCAAGACTGCATATGAGGAAATTGCAATGGTACCTCAAGAACATTTGTTGTCAACACACACACACAGGACCTGGATATGATGATTCCTGTGCTTCCATGTCTGTAGACAGAGTTTCTATGGTGGGCAACAGCCTGTCTACAAAACAAAGGCATGCCTTTTCGCCCACCCCCTGCCACTCAAGTTCTTAACACAGATGCATCGGACTATGCCTGGAGAGCTCACCTGGATGGCAAATGCATACAGGGACGTTGGAATGCCCAGCAGATGCACCTGCACATAAATCTAAAGGAGTTGATAGCAGTTCAGCAGGCCTTACTAGCTTTCAAGCATCAACTTTCTCCAGAAACCCTGCTTGTCAGAACAGACAACACCACAGTCATGTGGTACATCAACAAGCAGGGAGGCACTCATTCTTACCCCATTGTGCAGGCAGAGCATGAATCTCTGGTCCATAGCAGCATCCCTGGGCCTGCATCTCCTAGCTCAGTTTCTTCTAGGAAGGCTCAATGTTTTGGCAGACCAGTTGAGCAGACAGACCCTGGATCCTCACTAGTGACAGCTGAACAGAGCAGTCTTTTACAGCTTCATTCAACATTTGGGTACACCTCAGGTGGCTCTTTTCTGCTCCTCAGACAACCATCTTCTACCTGCTTTTTGCACCAGACAGCATCACAGCAGAGCCTGGAAAGTGGTTGCTCTGTCCTTCCCTTGGACGCTGCTATCAGTTTATGCCTTCCCTCCTCTTCCTCCCAGAGTATTATTGAAGATCAGGGACGAATGACCAAGGATTATTCTCATAGCTCCGGACTGGCCCAGACAGCATTGGTATCCACTGCTTCGCACTCTCTCCCATTGTCCTCCTTGACATCTTCCTCTGAAGCCAGATCTTTTAGTTCAGGAAGGGGGAAACATTCTACATCCTCATCTTCAGTCTCACCATTTGGCAGCATGGCTCATTGTATGACTCCATCATTTTTGTCTTCCCTTTACCAGCAGATGGTTGACTTGCTGAGGGAGACCAGGAGGCCTAGCACTAGGAAGTCCTACGCTGGCAAATGGGAAAGATTCTCTCATTGGATGCAGGCTAGAGGGGAATCTTCTTCTCGGCCTACCCTTCCTCTGATCCTGGAATACCTGGCTGATTTGCTTCAGGGTGGTCTTTCTTTTTCCTCTATCAAGATCCATGTTTCAGCTATTTCTGCTCATTGTTCTTTTGAGCAACCCATTTTCTCTCATCCCCTGATGAAAATGTTTCTCAGAGGTGCTTGCAACTTAAAACCTCCCAGAAGGGCACCTACTCCAGCCTGGGATCTTAATTTTGTTCTAGAAAAACTCACTCTTCCTCCTTTTGAGCCAGCTGCCACTGCAGATTTAAAGTTTCACTCCTGGAAGACTGCCTTCCTCTTGGCTGTAACTTCAGCAAGGAGGGTTTCGGAGCTGCAAGCTTTTGATGGCTGTGGAGCCTTTTTTTATTTTCCATGCAGATAGGGTCTCTCTGAGAACCAACCCCTCCTTTATGCCAAAGGTGGTTTCTAGCCTGACTCTTAATCAGTCCATACACCTTCCTACCTTCTTTCCTAATCCTCGAAATAGAGGTGAAATGATCCTACATTCTCTTGATGTGCACAAACAGCTCAGGTTTTACCTGGACAGGACTAAAGACCTTCGGAAATAAGCACAGTTATTGGTCAGTTTTGCCCCTGGAGCCCAGGGCAAGGCTATTTCTAAGCAAACCATTTCTAAATGGATTGCACATTGTATTACTTTTTGTTATTCCTTTCATGGCAAGGTTCCTCCTCAAGGGGTTAGGACCCACTCAACTAGAGCAGCTTCCTCTTCTGCAGCCTTTTTAAGGAGTGACCCTACTAAAGACATTTTGGAGGCTGCCACATGGTCTTCTGTTCACACTTACACAAAGCATAATAATTTGCCTTAGTTTTCCAGAGCCAGGGTGTGGTTTGCCACTGCTGTTCTGCAGGGCATTATCTCCAATCCTTGAGTCTGTTAGTTCCTCTTCCCTTTTCTCTGGGCTTTGGTAATCAACCCATTGGTTAGGACTGCAACAGTGAAACACGAACATAGTACAGTTGTGTACACTTACCATAAATGTAGATGGATGTTCGAGTGTATTCACTGTTCCAGTCCTGGTTTCCTTCCCTCCTTCCCCCTTTTTTTGGTCGTCTCCTATTCTATTTTCCTAAGGTACAGGCTAAATTTGGTATTATTTGCCAAAATTGCTTTTGGTTTAAGCCTTGTTTTTGGGAGCTTCTGACTGTTATGGCAAGAAAGACTGAGGAAGTGACGTCGGTTGCCTCCTTTTGTATCGGACGTCCTTTACAACCGACGACAGCCGATGTCATATTTAGTTACCTTTGGTATTCTTGGCCGATCAAGGGCTACCGGGAGCCGGGTAACCCATTGGTTAGGACTGCAACAGTGAATATACTCTAACATCTACATTTATGGTAAGTGTACATAACTGTACTTTTCTCACTCTCCTTCCCCCTTTGTCTTCATTCTTTAGGGAGACATAAGTTTCTAATGGAGACTTTTAGCCACCAGGACCACCTTTCCACATTTACTTGGGCCTCTGACTGGTTAGGGCAAGAAAAACTGATGTAACGACGTTGGCTGCCTTCCTTTATAGCACTGACGACCTAACGTCAGACAGCAGCCGACGCAGAAAAACATTGACTTCGTATTCGGGCAGGCCAAGGGATAACCCACAGGTGATGACTGCAACAGTGAATACACTCGGACATCTACATTTATGGTAAGTGTACACAACTGTACTTTTTGCAGTATTGCTTGCTTAAATCACTTCTATGTTAGTATCTGCTGTGTTATCTTTCCATGAATCAATTTCTCTTATCTAATCATAGTCAACTTAAATGTATGGTCTGCTTCAAGTGTTTGGTGACTTCTTGTCAATATCTCGTCACAAGTTATGCGTTTCCAAAATGTGGATTTTCACTGCTTTCTCTCCCACAGCTCCAAAATCTGCCTTTCAGTTCTATTGTTTGTACGTAATTTGGGGGAAGAGTGCCTTGTAGTTTGTATCTGAGGTAAGAACATCCATCCCCATCAGTCAACAGGAGAGAGGCCACAGGCTTTAGTCAGCTCATCATTTAAAAGGTTTTGAGCTACAGGCCCTCATTTTTGACTCCTAATGCTTTGCCACCAAGCTTCCTTTCCAGATCCATTATACCTCACTAAGTTAGATGAAACAAAATACATACCAAAAAGCACCATCTGGCTATGACTGCAGTGAAGTCCTAAGAAGGAGGGTGTGTAAGGTTTATGAGGATGGTCCTGGTGTTCATCGTGCATACAGCTGCAGTCATTACAGATGGGTTATCCTGCCGTCAGGCGGGTCCTCGGTCGGCCGAATTCCAAAGTCTAGGTCCGGCGTCGGTTGTCGTCGCTTCTTCCCTGACGTCAGTGCGGCAGGGGTACAAAAGAGGCAGCAGACGCCATTTTCTTCAGTCTTTCTTGCCGCGCGGTGCCCGAAGCAGAAGCAGATGTTCATTGTGCATACAGCTGCAGTCATAACAGATGGGTTCTCCTGCCGTCAGGCGGGTCCTCGGTCGGCCAAATTCCAAAGTCTAGGTCCGGCGTCGGTTGTTGTCTCCTCTTCCCTGACGTCAGTGCAACAGGGGTATAAAGGAACCAGCCGACGCCATTTTCTCCAGTCTTTCTTGCCGCACAGTGCCCGAAGCAGAAGCTGTTCGCAAGTGCCGGTCGGCCAGCTCCTGAAATTATGAAAATTTTGAAACCAAAGTCTTCTTGAAAGCTAAGTACCCCGTTGGGGAAACTTTTCTTGCCTCAGACCGATGTCAGACAGAGTTAATTGTATTTCATGTGGGAAGCAAATACCGCATAAGGATTTCCATTCCCTCTGTATACCTTGTTTAGGCCCAGACCACGACGTCTCGGTCTGTCGCTTTTGTGCTACATTCAACAAACGCACCATTAAGCATCTGGCGGAGTTCGCCCAGCATTGTTTTGGAAAAAACATTTAACTATATTATGTCGTCGGATACTCCGACTACAGTTTTGTCTAAAAAATGCAAAGATAAGGACCGACACACGAGGTCCGCCACCTCTACCGACACCATGCCAAAGCCGACTACACGTGGTCCGGTTTTCAGCGAGGCGCCTACGCAGCCCCTGACTACCGACGACGCTTCATTGGCGGTGTCTCCTGTGCCCGAGGTCGCAGGCTCCTCGGCCCACGCCCCGACTACAGATACCGAAGCCACTCTTGGCGTTGAACCTCAAAATGTGAACAGGTCTACCTCCACTCAAGGTGTCTTCAGACCTTCCTCTTCTTTTTCCATCAAGGCTTTCACTAAGTCTAAAGCAGCCATGCATTTTAAGAGACAAGCTACACAGGGCCCATCTCCAGGCCCCATGCCTAAAAAGCAGATGCTTAAAATGGCTGAGGATTTAATTACTCTTATCAGGAGTTCTCAACCCCCACCGGACAAAAGGCCCAGAGTGGAGGAAGAATCCCCCTCCTCTGATCAGGGCTCCATTATTTCAGAGCACTCTGATGATCAGGAGCATTCTTACTCCCCTTTTGAAGACTCTGATGCAGAGGAGTCCATTCCTTCTGTATCCCCCCCAGAGGAACTTTGCATACCTTAAGGGAACACTTCCACTGGGAAGGCCAAGATTATTCAGATTCCAAGAAAAGGCTTAGGGAATTTCTCTTGCTACCTCAGCACAGGCCTCTGGCTATACCTCCTGTCTTGGACATCCTAGATGATGTTTACTCGGAGGCCTGCCTTAACCCGGATTCTCTGCCTCCAGCCCCAGTCAAGCCTGACAGGTACTACAGGGTTCCTGACTCACACCAATTTCTATACAAAAGCCATGCTGCTGACCCAGAAACCATCTCACAGGGCCCCAAGGGAATTAAGGCCTCCACTGCTAAAAATCCATTACCTTCCAAGAGAGATTCCAGATCCTTAGAAAGGTGGGGGAAAAAGGTATATACCTCGGCTACCTTAACCATGAGGGCTTTAAACTGTCAGTTCCATATGCTAAAATACCAACAGTTCTTGTTATCACAATTGAAAAGTAAAATGTCACAACCTGAACAACCAGACTTGAAGGAGTTGCAGGAATTGATGCATAGTGCAGAACAAGTGGGTAAGCATACCTTACAATGTGGTTTTGATGCTCTAGAGGCCTCATGTAGAGCTGCTGTTACAGGATCAGTCATACGTAGACATGCCTGGCTCAAGGAACAAACCTTGCCTGATCATGTCAAAGCTAAATTACTAGATGCCCCTCTACAAAAGGATGTATTATTTGGTGCTAATGCTGAGGAGGTATTAAGGAAAATGGAGGAAAAGGCTAAATCAATACAAACTGTGAAAGATTTTCTACAGGTACAACCCCCACGTTTCAGTAGAAATTGGCCTTCCAAAAATTGGATCTTTCCAGCCACGGACAGACCCCAAAGAGGTAGATACAGATGCCCGAGGGGCAGGGGACAATCCCAAGGATCGTTTAGAGGCAGACAATGGTAAGCTCCTACACAAAGAGATGGTGAGGATAACTCGCAATCATTCAGAAAGCAAGCCCAATGACTTTCCCCTTTGCATGCCAAGCAAGACTCAAATGGCAGCCCCCTTAGGAGGAAAACTGGCATTATTTTCAAAAAATTGGCATGTTGTCACAAAAGACAAATGGATCCTGGACATTATAAACAGAGGCTACAGATTCCATTTTCACACCCTTCCAAAAATGAGAGGTATGCCAAACCTGCCACACAATCAAAGGTCAGAGGCACAAAGGCAAATTACAGATCTCATAAACATGAAAGCTATTCAAGAGGTACCTACACACGAACAAGGTCAAGGTTTTTATTCCAGAGCTTTCAAAGACCTTCTGCAACCAGGTCAACTATTGATAAGAACGGACAACACCACAGTTATGTGGTACATAAACAAACCAGGAGGGACACATTCATACCCCCTGTGCAGACTGGCCATGTCACTTTGGAACATGGCCATGGACTTACAAATCGAACTACAAGCACAGTACTTGCCAGGCAAGGAAAACATGCTGGCAGACAACCTAAGCAGAAATATGACTGATCCACACGACTGGAAGTTGCATCCAAAAGTTTTTACAGAAATAATCCAAGCATGGGGAAGGCCAGACATAGATCTCTTTGCCTCCCACAAAAATCACCAATTGACAAACTTCTGCTCAAGGATTTTCCATCCAAAAGCTTGGAGAGTGGACGCTCTCTCTTTCAGTTGGACATCAATGACAGTTTATGCCTTCCCACCTCTTCCTCTGCTACCCAAAGTTCTATTGAAAACCAGAGCAGACAGACCAAAGATGATTCTCATTGCTCCAGACTGGCCAAGACAACACTGGTACCCACTCCTGAGGAGCCTGAAGCATTCTCCACCATGGACCCTGCCCCTAATGCCTCTTCTCCTGACTCAGCACAGCTTCAAAACTCTTCACAGCCAGCTAAAAACACTCAATCTAGCCGCATGGAAGATTCCTTAGCATCACAACAGACCCTACTCTCCAAGGAGATGCAGGATGTCATTTTGGAGGCCAGGAGGCCGTCAACTAGAAAAGCAACGCAAAATGGCAACGGTTTTGTGTCTGGAATGAGACAAAGGGCCAGGATCCTGGAAAACTGAATTTACCTCAAATATTACAGTATCTAGCTGAGCTGCTAAGCAATGGACTTTCATTCTCCTCCATCAAAATCCATGCCTCAGCCATTTCTGCAGAATACAACACTGATCCACCCTTATTCTCTCACCCTCTCTTAAGACAGTTCCTCAGAGGGGCTAAGAATCTAAGACCCCCAAGGAAACAACCAATACCTGCTTGGGATCTCAATTTCATTCTGGAAAAACTGACCTTGCCTTCCTTTGAGCCAGCTGCCTCATCAGATTTGCAATATTTGTCCTGGAAAACAGCTTTCCTTCTGGCTATTACCTCGGCTCGTAGAGTTTCAGAACTACAAGCTCTCATGGCTGTGCAGCCTTTTATCATCTTCCATCAGGACAGAGTTTCCTTACGAACCAACCCGTCCTTTATGCCTAAAGTGGTATCCAGGGTAGCTTTGAATCAGGCCAAACATTTACCTACCTTTTATCCTAATCCTCAAAACAAAGGGGAGAGATTACTACATTCCTTGGACATCCACAGACAACTGCGTTATTATTTGGACAGAACAAAGCCTTTCAGAAAATCAGAACAGCTCTTTGTGTCCTATGCTGTAGGAGCTCAAGGAAAGCCAATTTCAAAACAGACAATCTCAAAATGGATAGCCCACTGCATACGCTTTTGCTATTCCTTTCATGGCAAAACTGTACCTACAGGCATCAGATCTCACTCCACCAGGGCCACAGCTACCTCTGCAGCTTTCCTCAGAGGAGTTCCTACCAAAGATATTTTGGAAGCAGCCACTTGGAGTTCTGTGCATACCTTCTCCAAGCACTACAACCTACCATTATACTCCAAAACTAGAGCAGGCTTTGCCACTGCAGTCTTGCAGGGCATCCTGGCTCCTCCTAGTTCCACCTAGTGCCTACCACCCCTTTCTTAGCTTTGGGATTCTACCCATCTGTTATGCCTGCAGCTGTATGCACGATGAACATAGTACAGTTTTGTACCTACCATAAATGTAGATGTTCGAGTGCTAATACAGCTGCAGTCCAGGTTTCCCTCCCTCCTTCCCCTCTTCGGACAGGCCTATTGGCTAACACCTCCTCATACAACCTGATTGGGGTATTCATTTATGGTGTATTTGCTTGCAACTACTGTATTTTGATTATATTGCATTGTTTTATTACACAAATTTATGTATTGCCTTCCTTCTGGGGGCACCTGACATCTGGGGCAAGAAAAACTGAAGAAAATGGCGTCAGCTGGTTCCTTTATACCCCTGTCGCACTGATGTCAGGGAAGAGGCGACAACAACCGACGCCGGACCTAGACTTTGGAATTCAGCCGACCGAGGACCCGCCTGACGGCAGGAGAACCCATCTGTTATGACTGCAGCTGTATTAGCACTCGAACATCTACATTTATGGTAGGTACAAAACTGTATTTTCGCAAGTGCCGGTCGGCCAGCTCCTGATATTTACGAAAGTATTTCAGCCGAAGTCTTCTTGAAAGCTAAGTACCCCGTTGGGGAAACCTTTCTTGCCTCAGACCGATGTCAGACAAAGTTAATAATTGCATTTCTTGTGGGAAGCAAATACCGCATAAGGATTTCCACTCTTTCTGTATACCTTGCCTAGGCCCAGACCACGACGTCTCGGCCTGCCGTTTTTGTGCTAGATTCAACAAGCGCACTATTAAGCGCCGGGCGGAGTTCGTCCTTCATTATTTTGGCAAAAAATGTAATTATATCATGTCGGATACTCCGACTCCAGTTTTGAGCAAAAGACGCAAAGATAAGGACCGACATCCGAGGTCTGCACCGACTTCTGAGACCACGCTTAGGCCGACTACCGGTTCTCCGGTTCTCAGCGAGGCACCTACGCAGCGCAGCCCCTGAGTACCGATGACACTTCATTACCGGTGACTACAGTACCCGAGGTCGCAGGCTCCTCGGACCCTATTCATCCTGCAGATACCGACGCCACTCTTGGCGGGGAAACTCAGAATTTAGACAGGCCTGCCATTTCTCAAGGTGTCTTCAGGCCTTCCTCCTTCTCTATTAAAGCTTTCACTAAATCTAAAGCAGCCATGAAATCCAAAAAACAGGGTCCTCAGACCTCCTCTCAAGGCCCCATGCCTAAAAAGCAGATGCTTAAAATGGCTGAGGATCTGATTACTCTTATCAGGGGTTCCCAATCCCCCTCGGACAAAAGACCCAGACTAGAGGAAGACTACCCTTTCTCAGATCAAGCTTCTATTACCTCAGAACACTCTGAGGACCAGGATTACGTATTACCTCAGAACACTCTGAGGACCAGGATTACGTCTGTTCACCCTTTGAAGACTCTGATGCTGAGGAGTCTATTCCCTCGGTCTCCCCCCCAGAGGACTACTTTTTTGGAGAAACCCTGCATACATTGAGGGAACACTTTCACTGGGAAGGCCAAGATTACTCAGATTCCAAGAAAAGGCTAAGGGAATTTTTTTTACTCCCCCAGCATAGGCCCCTGGCTATCCCTCCTGTTTTAGATATATTGAATGATGTGTACACAGAAGCCAGCCTTAATCCAGATTCTTTACCTCCAGCTCCTGTTAAACCAGACAGGTATTACCGGGTTCCTGATTCTCACCAGTTCCTATATAAAAGCCATACTGCTGACCCAGAAACTATTTCACAGGGTCCCAAGGGAATTAAGGCCTCTACTGCTAAAAACCCATTACCTTCAGAGAGGGATTCCAGAGCTTTAGAAAGGTGGGGGAAAAAGGTGTACACCTCGGCCAATTTAACTATGAGAGCATTAAACTGTCAATTCCACATGCTAAAGTATCAACAGTTTGTTATCTCAGTTGAAAAGCAAAATGGCACAACCAGAACAACCAGATTTAAAAGAGTTGCAGAATTTGTTGCATGGTGCAGAGCAAGTGGGTAAACATACCTTGCAGTGTGGTTTTGATGCTTTAGAGGCCTCCTGTAGAGCTGCTGTTACGGGGTCTGTTATATGTAGGCATGCTTGACTCAAAGAGCAAACCTTACCAGATCATGTCAAGGCTAAATTATTAGATGCACCTCTTCAAAAAGATGTATTGTTTGGTGTTAAAGCTGAGGAGGTACTAAAGAAAATGGAGGAAAAAGCTAAATCAATGCAAACAGTAAAGGATTTCCTGCAGGTACAACCTCCACGTTTCAGCAGAAACTGGCCTTCACAAAATTGGTCCTTTCCAGCCACAGACAGACGTCAAAGGGGCAGATACAGACGCCCTAGATGTAGAGGACAACCTCAAGGATCTTTCCGAGCCAGACAGTGGCAAGCACCGACCCCAAGAGGTGGAGAAGATAGATCACAGTCATTTAGAAAACAGACGCAATGACTTCCCCCTACACCTGCCAAGCAAAGCTTTAATGGCAGCACCTTTGGGCGGAAAACTGGCATTATTCTAAAAAAACTGGCATATTGTTAGAAAAGACAAATGGATCCTGGACATTATAGACAGAGGCTACAGATTCCACTTTCACACCCTTCCAAAAATGAGAGGCATGCCAAACCTGCCTCAAAATCAAAGGGCAGAGGCACAAAAACAAATTTCCGCTCTCATGGACATGAAAGCGATTCAAGAGGTACCTGCAAAAGAACAAGGTCAGGGTTTTTTTTCAAAACTATTCCTGGTACCAAGGAAAGACAAAGATTAGAGACCTATCTTAGAAGACCTATCCATCCTAAATGCATATCTACAGGTGCCAAAATTCAAGATGCTCACATTACAGCAACTTCTTCCCATGCTGGGCAAGGAGTCTTGGCTGGTAACATTGGACCTCAAGGAGGCATACCTACATGTCCCTATCAGACAAGATTGCAGAAGATACCTCAGATTTCTTGCAGGTTCAACCCATTACCAATTCTCTGCATTGCCCTTTGGCTTATCTACTGCGCCCAGAGTGTTTAAGAAATGCCTGGCATCAGTAATCGCCTTCTGCAGACTACAAGGAATACAAATCTACCCATATCTGGACGACTGCCTGATCCAAGCGGACAGCAAGGACATACTATTGCAGCACCTGGCGTTTGTAATAAAACTGTTGAACTCCCTGGGATACACAGTCAACAAAAAGAAATCAAAACTAATACCCTCTCAACAAATAATTTTCCTGGGTGCCAGCTTGAATACAACCACCCAGATGGCCTACCTTACGCCAGACAAACAAGGGCAACTGTCTCAATACTTCAGCAAAATGGCAGCTTTCACCAGGCTAACTGCAAGGAAAGTCCTGCAGGCTCTGAGGTTCATGGCATCTTGCATCCTACTAATCCCATGTGCAAAGCTGCATATGAGGAAACTTCAGTGGTACCTAAAAAACTTATGGTCTCAACACAGCCACAGCTTGGAAACAATTATACCACTCATTCCATGCCTTCAAAAGGAATTTTTGTGGTGGGCTCAAGCATGCCAAAGAAACACAGGTCTCCCTTTCTGTGTACCTCAAGCAACTCAAATCATCACAACAGACGCCTCAGACTACGCCTGGGGAGCACACATGACAGATCAGTGCATTCAGGGAAAATGGTCCCAAAAAGAGAAGCACCTACATATCAACCAAAAGGAAATGCTAGCCTTGCAAAATGCCGTTATGACCTTCAAAGACCTACTGCATCCAGGCCAGCTATTGATAAGGACAGACAACACCACAGTGATGTGGTACATAAACAAATAGGGGGGAACTCATTCATACCCCCTGTGCAGGCAAGCCATGACTCTATGGAACACAGCACTGGAATTGCAAATTCAGCTACAGGCACAATTCCTGCCAGGGAAGGAAAACACACTGGCAGACAACCTAAGCAGAAATATGACAGATCCACACGAATGGAAGTTGCATCCTCAAGTTTTCACAAAGATAACTCAGGCATGGGGACAGCCAGACATAGATCTCTTTGCTACCCACAGAAATTACCAGTTGAAAAAATTCTGTTCAAGGACCTATCATCCACAGGCCTGGAAAGTGGGCGCACTCTCTTTCAATTGGACAACATTGACAGTTTATGCTTTCCCTCCTCTTCCGCCCAAGGTTCTATTAAAAGCTAGAGCAGAGAGGCCGCAAATGATTCTCATTGCTCCAGACTGACCAAGACAACACTGGTATCCGCTCCTGAAGAGCCTGACATATTCCCCACCATGGATCCTACCTCTAGTCCCTCTTCTGTTGTCCCAGCACAACTACAAAACCCTTCACAGCCAGCTCAAAACCCTAAATCTAGCTGCATGGAGAATTCCTTGATTTCCCAACAGACTCTCCTCTCCAAGGAGGTGCAGGATGTCATCTTGGAGGCCAGAAGACCTTCTACTAGAAAAGCCTACTCCGCCAAATGGAAACAATTTTGTGCCTGGAATCAAGAAAAGGGCCAGAATCCTTGGGTAATAAATATACCTCAAATTTTACAGTACCTAGCTGAGATGTTAAACAGTGGACTTTCCTTCTCCTCCATCAAGATCCACGCTTCAGCCATTTCTGCACAATACAACACAGATCCTCCTTTATTCTCACATCCTGTCTTAAGGCAGATGTTCTTCGTGTTTCACTGTTGCAGTCATAACTGTAGGGTACTCCTGCCGGCAGGCAGCCCGAGGTCGGCCAGAATATCAAAGTCTGGGTCCGGCGTTGGCTGTGTCAGCAAGTTCCCTGACGTTAGAACGCATGGGTATAAAGCTGACAGCCGACGGCATCTTCTCCAGTCTTTCTTGCCATGCTGTGCAAAGCAGTTCGCTAGTTGTTGGTTGATGTTTTCAAGACAACGTGGTGTAATTGTCGTCGGTCCGAAGTTTTCTACTTCTCTTCTCAAAGCTAAGTACCCCGTTGGGGAAACCTTTTTCTTGCTCTTCCGATGTCAGAAAAAGTCAATAATTGTGTATCGTGTGGAAAACAAATACCTCATAAAGATTTCCACTCTTACTGTCTACCTTGCTTAGGCCCTGACCACGACGTTTCTTGCTGTTGGTTCTGTGCCAGGTTTAATTCTCGCACTATCAAGCGTAGGTACGATTGGGCCTTGAATTACTTCGGTAGACGATTTAATTATAGGATGTTGTCGGATACTTTACCGGCTACCGGAATACAGAAGAAACGCAAAGACAAGGACAGGCCTCCAAGGTCCAAACAGGATACTTTGCAGCCGGAGCCAGCTTCGGGTTCGGCGGTCGTCAGTGAGGCGCTTTTGCAGCCCCTGTCGTCCGCCCCTTCAGAACCGATGGCCGACACGGACTCCCATGGGGAGCCATCTAGGCCTAGTAATTTGTCTGCTGCAGGACCTTCGGACGTCGCTCCTTCAGATGGGTCTGGAACCACTGTGCAGGTACCGGCTTCTGAGGGGGTCTTCAGGCCTACTCATATTACTATTTCCACAAAGACAAAGGCTAAGTCAAAGACTCCTGTTAAACCCAGACTTTCTGCTCAAGCTCTTCGGATTCAGCTCCTAAGACTCAGAAGCAATTACTACGGATGGCTGAAGATTTATTAACTATGATTAGGGGCTCTCACCCTCCTCCTGAGAAAAGGCCTAGACAGGATATCCCTTATGATTCCTCTGATCAGGCTTCTGTATCTTCAGTTTCTTCCTCTGACCAGGATTATTCTTTTCCTCCTTATGAGGATTCGGATGCAGAGGATTCTGTT
The DNA here is from genome assembly GCF_019279795.1 of Protopterus annectens. NCBI lineage: Eukaryota > Metazoa > Chordata > Ceratodontiformes > Protopteridae > Protopterus > Protopterus annectens. The sequence goes on from NC_056739.1 coordinate 1,123,179,607, forward strand.
CCCTCTGCCTCTCCCCCTGAAGATTTCTCTTTTGGGGAAACCTTGCATGAGATGAGGGAGCATTTTCATTGGGAAGGTCAGGATTATTTTGCTTCCAAAAAGAGACTTAGGGAATTTCTTCTTCTCCCTCAACACAGGCCTTTAGCTATTCCTCCTGTACTTGACATTGTGGATGATGCCTTCTCTGAAGCTAATTTGAATCCTGATTCCATGCCGCCTGCTCCTTCTAAGCCTGATAGATTTTACAGGGTCCCTGATTCCCATCAATTCTTATTTAAGAACCCTTCTGCTGATCCTGAAACTATTTCGCAAGGTTCCAAGGCTGCTAAGGCCGCCTCCTCTAAGAATCCTATCCCCTCTGAAAAGGATTCTCGTGCCCTGGACAGGTGGGCAAAAAGGTTTATACTTCAGCTACCCTTTCTATTAGAGCTTTAAATTGCCAGTTTCACATGTTTAAGTATCAGCAGTTTCTTTTATCTGTTTTAAAACAAAGGCTTTCTACCTTTCCTGCATGTGCTGAGGACAAGGAATTACAGGATGTGTTGCATGCAACTGAACAAGTTAGCAAACATAGTTTACATTATGGTTTTGATGCCTTAGAGGCTTCCTGCAGGGCCGCTGCCTCTGGTACTGTTATCGGAAGACATGCTTGGCTTCGTGAGCAGAATTTACCTGAACAAGTTAAGGCTAAATTGCTAGATGCCCCTGTTCAGCATGATGTCTTATTTGGATCTAAGGCTGAGGAGGTTATTAAAAAGATGGAAGAAAAAGCCAAGTCTATGCAGACTGTAAAATATTTTTTGCAAGTACAGCCTCCTTGATTTTCTAGAAATTGGCCCTCCAAAAATTGGTCTTTTCCCACTTCTGACAGGCCTCAAAGGGGAAGATATAGACGCTCCAGAGGTCAGGCGCAGGCTCAGGCCTCTTACAGATCTAGACAGTGGACTGCTTCTTCACCTAGAAGGGGAGAAGACAGACCTCAAACTCAAAGAAAGCAGACCCAATGACTCCCTCTGTTGGGCTACAGGTCCTCCTTTCCTGGATGCCCCTCTCGGAGGAAAACTTTCTCTTTTTTACCAGAATTGGACTCACATTACCCAGGACAAATGGGTGTTAGACGTGATTTTGAAAGGCTACAGATTCCACTTTCACACACTGCCAAGGCCTTCCGGCTGGCCAGATCTGCCAAAACATCAATGGACAGAGGCCTTAAATCAAGTGGACGCTTTATTAGCCTTAAGAGCCATAGAACCTGTTCCACCTCTAGAGGTAGGGAAAGGTTTTTATTCAAGACTTTTTCTGGTCCCAAGAAAACAAAACCCCTGGAGACCTATTCTGGACCTCTCAATATTAAACACCTTTTTGGAAATTCCAAAATTCAAGATGCTTACTCTTCAACAACTTCTCCCAGTGCTCTCACAAGATGCTTGGATGGTAACATTGGACCTAAAAGAGGCTTACTTACACGTCCCCATAAGGCAACAATGCAGAAAGTACCTCCGATTCAAGGCAGGCTCGAGACACTTCCAATTCTCTGTACTGCCATTTGGCTTATCTACTGCGCCCAGAGTTTTTACCAAATGCCTGGCTCCAGTAGTAGCTTACTGCAGACTTCAGGGGATTCAGATTTACCCCTATCTGGACGACTGTCTAATTCAGGCAGACAGCAAAGACCTTTTTACTTCAACACCTGCATTTTGTTCAACGTCTTCTCCTACTACTGGGATTCTCAGTGAACACAAAAAAGTCATATTTGATTCCTTCTCAATGAATGATCTTTTTGGGAGCTCTTCTAGACACAAGTTTACGGATGGCCTTCCTTACTCCAGAAAAACAGTTACAGCTGGCTTCAATCTTCAAGACCTTGGCAACCTTGACTCAGCTCACTGCAAGGAAATTCCTGCAGGCTTTGGGCTACATGGCCTCTTGCATCCTGTTGATTCCAAATGCGAGGCTTCACATGAGGAAACTTCAATGGTACCTAAAGAGTGCATGGTCTCCGCATTGCCATAGTCTGGATACAATGATTCCACTGATTCCCTGCCTCCAGAAGGAATTCCTTTGGTGGTCCAGGGCGTGTGTTTTGAACGAAGTGAAGCCCTTTCGTCTTCCTCAACCTACTCAGGTCATAACCACGGACGCCTCGGATTACGCTTGGGGAGCTCATTTTCTAGACAAATGCCAACAAGGCTCTTGGACAAACAAACACCTTCTATGGCACATCAACTTGAAAGAAATGTTGGCAGTCCAAAATGCTCTTCTAGCTTTCCAGACTCTTTTGAAGCCAGGACCTCTGCTAATTCGAACAGACAATACCACAGTCATGTGGTACATAAACAAGCAAGGGGGCTCTCACTCTTACCCCCTTTGCAGACTTGCCATGACTTTATGGGACACAGCCCTAAATTTGAATCTGGACCTTCAGGCACAGTTCATTCCAGGAAATCAGAATCTCTTAGCAGACGGCCTAAGCAGAAACATTTTGGATCCTCACGAATGGATGTTGGACCCCAACTTATTCAGCAAGATAACTGCAGTTTGGGGCTGTCCTCCGATAGATCTGTTTGCATCCCATCTCAACCATCAGTTGCCTCTCTTTTGCACCAGGTCCTTCCACAAGACAGCTTGGAAAGTGGATGCCCTATCCTTCAGCTGGAAGAATCTTTCGGGATATGCCTTCCCTCCTCTTCCCCTTCTGCCTCGGGTATTGCTAATGATAAAGCTGGACAAACCCAGTCTGATCATTTTGATAGCTCCAAATTGGCCTAGTCAGTTTTGGTATCCAACTCTACTGCACCTTTGTTTGGAACCCCCTTGGAGTCTTCCTCTGACCCATTCTCTACTGTCCCAGCATCAGGGTCAGGTATTTCACTCTCAAATCAAGACTCTCTGCCTGGCAGCTTGGCTCATCAAAGGCAATTGATTCCTTCTTCTCTTCCTAAACAAGTTTTGGATATTCTTTTGGAAGCCAGGCGTCCTAGTACAAGGAAAATCTTATGCTTCTAAATGGAAAAGATTTTGTATTTGGATGCAGGATCGTGGTTCTGATCCTTTTTACCTGATATTCCCTCTATTTTACTTTATCTCTCAGACCTCTTGATTAAAGGTCTTTCCTTCTCTTCCATTAAAATTCATGCTTCTGCTATTTCGGCTCATTTCAATTGTGATCCTCCCATTTTTTCCCACCAGCTGGTTAGACAATTTCTGAGAGGAGCTAAGAATTTAAGACCTCCTAGATCTCCTCCTGTCCCTCCTTGGGATCTCAACTATGTCTTGGAAAAGCTTACTTTGCCTCCTTTTGAGCCTGCTGCCTCTGCGGATATTAAGTTCTTATCCTGGAAGACAGCTATCTTGTTGGCCTTGACTTCTGCCAGAAGGGTATCTGAGTTACAAGCCCTCATGGCCGTGGAACCATACCTCATCTTCCATCAGGACAGAGTTTCCTTGAGGACCAATCCTACTTTTATGCCTAAGGTAGTTTCTAGAGTGGCTCTAAATCAGACTATTCACCTTCCTACCTTTTTCCCAAAACCCCAAAATAAGGGGGAAAGGATTTTGCATTCATTGGGTGTACACAGGCAACTACGTTTTTACCTGGACAAAACTAAAGATTTCAGGAAATCGGATCAATTGCTTATCTCATTTGCTTCCAGTTCTCTAGGTAAAGCTATTTCTAAGCAAACTATTTCCAAATGGATTGCTCATGGAATAAGATATCGTTACTCTCTTTATGGAAAACAGATTCCAGGTACTGTCAGGACTCATTCTACTAGGGCAGCTGCCACTTCAGCAGCCTTTCTCAGAGGAGTTCCTACCAAGGACATTCTGGAGGCTGCCACTTGGAGCTCTGTGCATACTTTTTCCAAGCACTATAACCTCCCTTTGTACTCTAAGTCTAGGGCAGGCTTTGCCTCTGCTGTTTTGCAGGGTCTGCTAGCTGCTCCTTCTTCTTCATAACCTCCTCCCGTGTTCTCAGCTTTGGGATTCTACCCTACAGTTATGACTGCAACAGTGAAACACGAAGAACATAGTACAGTTGTGTATACCTACCATAAATGTAGATGTTCGAGTGTCTTCACTGTTGCAGTCGGTGTTTCCCTCCCTCCAGACCCCTCTTGTTCCTTTTCCACCACCTTTCTGGTGTATTTGTGTTTCCCTTGGGACACCTTTTGGTTTTATGGGGGCTTCTGACATCAGGGGCAAGAAAGACTGGAGAAGATGGCGTCGGCTGTCAGCTTTATACCCATGCATTCTGATGTCAGGGTACTTGCTGAGACAGCCGACGCCGGACCCAGACTTTGATATTCTGGCCGACCTCGGGCTGCCTGCCGGCAGGAGTACCCTACAGTTATGACTGCAACAGTGAAGACACTCTAACATCTACATTTATGGTAGGTATACACAACTGTACTTTCCTCAGAGGGGCAAAAAATGTAAAACCCCCAAGGAAACCACCAATCCCTGCTTTGGGACCTCAACTTCGTATTGGAAAAGCTGACCCTTCCTCCCTTTGAGCCAGCTTCTTCAACAGAACTACAATACTTGTCATGGAAAACAGCCTTTCTTCTGGCTATCACCTCAGCACGCAGGGTTTCGGAGCTACAGGCCCTCAAGGCTGTGCAACCATTCATCATTTTCCATCAGGACAGAGTTTCCTTACGAACCAACCCTACCTTTATGCCAAAGGTAGTATCCAGTGTAGCTTTGAATCAGACTATCCACCTACCTACCTTTTATCCAAACCCACAAAACAAAGGGGAAAGACTACTACATTCCTTGGACATTCACAGACAACTTCGTTATTATTTGGACAGGACAAAGCCATTCAGGAAATCCAAGCAACTCTTTGTGTCCTATGCTACAGGTGCTCAAGGAAAGGCTATTTCCAAACAGACAATTTCAAAATGGATAGCCCACTGCATGCTTTTGTTACTCATTTCATGGAAAAACTGTGCCTGCATGCATCAGATCCCACACCACCAGGGCCACAGCTACCTCTGCAGCTTTCCTCAGGGGGGTTCCTACCAGGGACATTTTGGAAGCAGCCACTTGGAGTTCAGTGCACACTTTCTCCAAGCACTATCACCTTCCACTATACTCTAAATCTAGAGCGGGTTTTGCCACAGCAGTCTTGCAGGGCATCCTCGCTCCTCCCAGTTCCACTTAGTGCCTACCACCCGTACTTAGCTTTGGGATTCTTCCCATCTGTAATGACTGCAGCTGTATGCACGATGAACATAGTACAGTTTTGTACCTACCATAAATGTTGATGTTCGAGTGCTCATACAGCTGCAGTCCAGGTTACCCCCCCTCCGTCCCCTCTTAGGACAGGCCTTATGACAAACACCTTATCATACAACCTATTTGGGGTATTCTCTTATGGTGTATTTGCTTGCAACTACTGTTTTTTGATTATTCTATTTTACATGTTTGCCTAACTTTATGTTTTGCCTTCCTTCTGGGGGCACCTGACATCTGGGGCAAGAAAAACTGAAGAAAATGGCGTCGGCTGCCTCTTTTATACCCCTGCCGCACTGACGTCAGGGAAGAAGCGACGACAACCGACGCCGGACCTAGACTTTGGAATTCGGCCGACCGAGGACCTGCCTGACGGCAGGATAACCCATCTGTAATGACTGCAGCTCTATGAGCACTCAAACATCTACATGTATGGTAGGTACAAAACTGTACTTTCTTCCTGAACAAATGTTTTGATAAGTACAGAACTTTCATATCCATGAAGAGATCCTTCATCAGCCAGCAAGTCAGAGTCTTTGGCTCCTCCTCTTGGTGATCACCCTTATGGGTCATACTGTTAACTCTGGTCCCAAAGGAAGCACAGGATCTGAAGTTCACTTCCTGCTCATAGTATCTATCAAAAGTTTGCAGTGAAAGCTATATAGATGTTGAACAAATGTGATCTAGATATGCATTCTTGAAGAAGGCCTGTGAAACAGCAACTGCTGTTGTTGGTTCTTTGCTACTAGGAAAAAATGGTTTAGATCTGAAAATCCATAGAATCCATGAAGAAGGAATGCACCCTTAAAGCCCCGGGGATTTAGATTTCACTCTCCATGTCACACCTACAGCTAGATGCCGAGGACTTGGCAAAGGCCTTAATTCTGCTAAAACCCAGGGCTCCAGCAAAAGGATTCTTCAGTCCCAGCTGATTTGCCCATCTGGAATCCAGCAAGGATTTTGGCCCAGAGGCTGAGGCCATCTGCATTTTCAGGACAGCTTTGGAGAGCTCCAAGGCAGTCTGCAGCAGTTTTAACTCCCACCTCCAGACAGCGGAAGTCTGAAGGAGATTTTCTCCTGGTCTCCAAGTGGCTTGCCATTACTATAGAAATTTGGGTAATGGAGGCCACAGTTACTGACCGTCAGCTAGAATTTGTCCTTTACATGCACACACACACACATGCACGTACACACACACACACACACACACACACACACACACACACACCACTACCCATGCCAGGTACTCTTCTTTGTCAGGAAAAACAGACAAGTAAGGAGGTGCAGAAGCTTCACTGAAAAAAAAAAAATTCACGTTGGCAGTCACTCTGGATCAGTAATTCATTCTATGTCGTTACTAGTTCCAGAAAGGGGAAGGGACCTCATGCCCTTTACAGACTTTACTAGCTTCAGTACATTAATACCAAAAGACATTGTGCATGGTGAACTTTCAGTTGCTCATTCCACTTCTATCAAGGGGAGACCAGATGTGCTCTTTAAATGATACCTAAACATATATAAAGTGGCAATTGAAGGTATTTGCAGTTTCAAATAGGAAGCAGTCAATACTAGTTTTGCAGTCTCAACTTTGTCTTTGCAACTGCCTTAGGGATGTTCACAAAATGCAGGTATGTAGTAGTCACCCAGTTCTGTCTAAAAGGCACCAAAACCTTTCTTCTGTTTTGAGTAACTAGTCTTAGCAGTATACAGCAGGTACACTTTTGCCAGATGAGGGACTGTCTGCTTTAGTAGTTCTTTTCCTCACTGTGAACTTTGCAGAGCCCATGTTACACCATCCTGGCTTTAACTTTCATAGGCTGTTCCTGTGATAACCAGATGTAGTGGTCATTTTTGCCCCCTGAAGTGTTTTTAGGACATCCTGTCAGTTAATTTTCTATGAAACTGAACTCTACTCTCCACCCCACCCCACCAACCACCGACCACTCTATTTCAGGTCACTGGTTTTGATGACAGTTTCACTCGTAATGGTGTCTAGTGCCATATGTCACATGAGGTTTTTGCATTAACAGAGTCTGGTAATTACAGGAAAAAGATGCCTTGGAGTCACTAGTCAGATTATCAGAGGCCTGTGTGAAACATCTGGCCTGAAGGACCCTTCTCAGTCTGCTGGTTGGCAAGCCAGTCCTAGAGTCATCTCCCTTAGTAATGTTACTGACAAATGAGTCGGCCTTTGGGAATCAAGATGGTGTATTGCATGGACCACACAGATCAAGGCTTCTAGTCCATTCAGAAGTCCACTTTGCTTGTTATTTTTGGAGATGAGAACATCGTGCCTCTTTGTACACTCTCCAGAATCTCTTACAAGACCACATTCTGTTCTGTCAGACAGAATGTTAGTAATCTGACATATCATCAAATGAAGGGAGACTCATTCTTTCCCCTGTGCAGGAAAGCCTTTACAGTTTGGGAGTCGGCATTCAGGAGTAACAGTTTTCTCTTTGGCTTCAATCTCGTAGTAAGCCATCTGTTCAGCTCACTGGTTTATGGATGTATTCTGATTCATCACAAGCCATGTTTGTTTGTTTATGTGCATGGCTAAAACAATTTTCTAAATGTCAAGGCGTCTGATTTGTGAACTCTGCTTCCCGTAACATCAAAAAATATTGGAAGCATTTTTTTCTGATCCTGTCTCTAAAGCCAGTATCTAGGATGCTTGGTGTGTAGCCTTGGCCTGAGTGTCTGCTGTATGCGTCTTCTCTTTTTTTTTCTTTGGTAAATGAAGTTTATTCTCAACACCAGACAAGTATGAAATAAGGTATGGTTTATCATAGTCAGTGTTGCAGTATTAAGTCTTGGGACGTCATGCTATGCTGAAGCCCATGGCCTCCCAAATAGCAGAAACTTGCACCATCTCCCAGCTGGTGAATGGTCCATCAGTATGATGTCAGGATACCAGTGGTATAAACTTTTATTAGCAAGCTCCATCTTCGGATGTTCGTCATATTTATCTCTGCTGCAGTAGCCTAAGCTACATGGGTTATGTCCATATACTATGTGGAAGGTTTTTCCCTAAAGGAAGCTAATCTGCCTAGCAATGGAATAGAACCAGCTGACTATCTGTCCTCAAAAGCATACAGTGCTTCAGGAAAGCGCTGAAGGAGTTGATGCCCAAACATGTCTTTTAGTCAGCTCAAGCTAACAGTTTGGGCACATGGGAAGGTGCCCTGAAGCTTTGGAATCTTGCTGGTTTTTATGCCCTTGGCAGGACATAACCCATATAGCTTACTGCAGGAGTCACCTTTCAAGCAGCTACTGTTGTGGTAAATTTACTTACACAACTGTACTTTTTCTTGGCATGTTAATCTGATGCACTAGAATAACGTATATGAGTGTTGTCAGTTGGCCTGAGCTACCAGAGGATTTGGCTTTAACTACCAGAGGATTCAGCTAAGTACCCCATTGGGAACCTTCTTTATCTCTAATTGTATTTTGTTACTGAATGTTTAATTTTCAAAGAAGTCAACAGTTGTCTGTCATGTAGGTTAACTAGTTCCCCCAAAGTAACTATTGACTCTTAACTGTTTGTTCTGCTTAGGTCCCTGGCATGATGTGCCAAACTGCTATTTTTATGTTAGATTTAACAACAAGACCATTAAGCAGATGACTGTATCTCTCCAAAAACATTTAGTCAGGTAAGGCTCAGCCTTCACATTTAGTACTGTCCATCGGTTCCCAGACCATTGTTCCTAAGAATTGATTACATAAGTACCCAAAGAAAAAATATGTGTGAAGGGGAGAAGATAAATCTCTGTCGGACTACCCTCCTTATCTTGATCACCAACTCAGATGAGGTGACTTTTTAGTCCCCTTGGCTGACATCTACTAGGTTTGAGTCCACTGTTGTGTACCCTCTAGAGGCTTCCATGTCTGCAGCTCAGTCCTCGTGCTGACGTCAGACAATTGCATCTGAAGCGGCTAAGCAGACCATGTCCTCCTCTATGTCCTGGTGACTGAAGGTGAGGGCAGTATTCCCATGGTAATAATTTGGGAGGAAGTACCTAGGAAACCAGATCAAGGTTGCAATCTGTTACCCTGCAACCTGAGGCCTTGTCATCCACCCATTAGCCCAAGGCATCCAAACCTAAAAGGCAGCTACACCAGTCAGTGCTGCTAGGATCCCCTGAATCCCCTAGCCAGGTCTCTCCACAGGATCTTGTTAGGCTAGCTTAAGATTTCATGGACGTCCTGAAGTCTAGGCAGCCCTCCCTAGAAAAGGAGCCTCCTCAGTGAAAAGAAAAAGGGAGTTATCCTCCATTGTCTGGGGATGAAAAAGAACTTGCCTGTGTACAGCACCCCTCCTCCTAGCAATATTTGTCTTCTCACTCAGAAGGCACTTTGTCCTCTGTTCTCCTCCTAAGGACCTGACTTTCATAGAATGAATGAATCCTTTAACTGGGAGTCCAGGAAATTTTCCCAGGCCCAAACTAACTATAGAAGACTTTTGAGCCTACATGCCCCTAGACCCCTGGTGCAGTCCATGAAGTCTTGAATGGTGTGTTTAACATGCCATTGCAGTCAAATTCCCTACCCCCTGTGCCCAGAAAGCCAGAGCACTTTTATAGGGTGCTGGAGTACAGCAGGCATCTCTACAAAAATCCACTGGTGGATCCAGCTGTGATGTCTCTGGAACTCACCAAGGGATCATCTGTGCTTGCTTCTGAAAATGTATTGCCAATTGATAGGGAGAGTATACCCCTAGACCAATTTGCTAAAAGACTTGTGTTTCAGCCTTCTTGGTCATAAGAACTGTAAATTGCCAATTCCAAGTGCTCAAAGAAAGAGTAAGTTCAGGAACAAATGAAAACTAAGGCAAAGGGGATACAAGATGAGAGCCCATAGAAAGGCATCCAGGAATTGTGTAGTGTAGCCCTACAGGTGTCCAGACATCCACTTAATGTGGTTATGGGTATGATGCATGGGATGCATCATGCAGGGAGGCTGCCACAGGGACTATGTTGGGAAGACATGCCTGTTTGAGGAAACGACTCCTGTCAGACTACTTTAGAGGAGATGATCTAGATGCCCCACTAGACAAGATATGCATCTCTTTGGGCCCCAGCAGATGTAATCTTCAGATTTTTTTATGTGCACTGGGTGGCAGTGTGATTCTTTCAGTGCTCATTCCATCACTCTCCTTACTTCAGCAATCATAGTGGATTTTTTTTTCCTGCTTGATTGGTAAATGTTTGACGCTGAGAAAAGTTCTGGAAAGTGTTTAAAATTGTGTGGAAGGTGAATAACACCCCCCATGATTTTCCATACTTGGGTATTTGTTCTTCAACCCAGAGCACATGGTGGATGCTTGTCTGTATTGTGCTGCCTTTATCCAGAGGACAGTCTGCAGAAGGCATCTGTCTCTCCAGATGATTGAATCCAAGAGTTTGAAAACAAACAAAAAAAAATAAACAAAAAAAAAAAAAGCACAGTCCATGTTTCATACCATCATTGTGTCTACCAAAGCTCCCACCTAAGGAAATAAATGTAGCAGAATGAGGGAGATGTGTAAAAATAGTTTCACTGCCTCTGGCGGCCCTGTGTGGTGAGATGCTTTTGCAGCCACAACCCGCAGATCTTTTTTTCAGCCAAGGATTCTGGCATGACTGCTGTGCATGCTCCCATGCCTTTGTTTTTGTATATCCTCATGAACTGACTTATCTGACATAACTCCTGAAGCTGAGGGATGTTAACTTCTGAGGCCCATAATGTGATCTTACAAGAGAAAGGAAGGATCCTGTTGTCCTTGCATGTGATAAAGTTCTATGACAATGTCCAGGCTTGTGCCACCCACACACAAACCTCTGCTTATGACGCACAGCAGTTCCTGAAGTTGAAATGCAGAGTGCTAAAGCACAAACTGCCACCTAACAGCTTGCTTTGGTGTGGGCCCGGCAGTACCGCTTCCCACTATACTTCCAGGACTTCTTCCAAGTCCTTTGCCAAGATGGCAGGGTACTTTGTTTTTTTGTAAGGTAGGAGGCAAAACGTGGATATCCTGGGCCTGGAGGCTCTTTTTAAAAAGCAGGGAAGATCCTGTGCAAGAGGAATCTGATACCCGTAACACAGAAGTTGATCTGCCATATGTGGGCCAGATTCCATCTGCCGAAAACGATGATTCTAGTACTGTTTTCTGATTAACCCCCGAGATTGTTTTCCTTTGGAGACTCCTTTTACAAGATGGAGTGTTTTTTTTGTTTGTTTTTTGTGGGGAGACTAGTTAACTTCATTTGTTCATCAACCTGTGGAGTATCGGATCCGAGCCGGCAACTTTATTCAGCTAAGATCCGAGCTCCTCCCCCTTACCCATAACCCACTGCCATCCCTCTCTGTCCTCAGATCTCGTTTGCCGCGGCTTATTCAAGCATCTAGAACGAGTTTCCAAGTGTAGGGTTTTGTGAGTTTTACAAAAATTGCCTGTTTGTTGAGCTAGTTTTTAGTTTAATCTATAGACGAGTGAGTGTTGTTTCCCCTTTTCTGTTAATTTGCTAATCTTGTTGGTAAATTTTCCTTTTGTTAGTTTAGTCTTCCCCCTCCCCCGTGTCTGTGTGAAGGTGTGTGCGGTTTGGGTCCTATCTTATTACCATGGCTGAGGCCCCTAAAGCTTTCTTTTCCAAATGCACCGAGTGTGGCCATAAGCTATCCTCAGCGGATGGCCACACTCGGTGTGTTATCTGCCTTGGGGTTGACCATCTCTCTTCGGGCTGCACAATTTGTGCAGCCTTCAACCCCAGGGCTTTGAGGGACAGGAGGTCGAAGCTGATTCTGGCGGGACTTCTGCCCCTGGACTTGGCTTCGTCCTCTTCTCACTTGGCGGCACCGGCTGCGACCGCAGCGGTCCCACCTTCCATCCCTGCTCCCCTGGCCGGGACTCACCCTCCCACCGTGGCTCAGGAGGAGAGGGAATCTAGGAGGGAGAAAAGGAAGGAGAAGCACCACAAGCAGTGGGCTGAAGCTTCCTCTTCGGCTCCGCCAGCTAAACAGCCTCTCCTAGGATGTCCGGGCCTTATCCTTCCTGGCTCCATTCACCTCAATTTTCCCAGGATCCGAAGGAGGAGACCCGGTCACCTTCGAGGTCTTCAAGGTGGCACTCCAGGCCAGCCTTGGTGGCCTTGTCTAGATCGACCCGAAGTTTGTCCGATGCAGATATGGACCGGATGATGCGTAGGTTTCTCCAGGCCCAGCTGCAGATGGGAGTGCTCCTGCCTTAGCTCAACCTCATTTTCCGCCCCGATTGCTCCTTCTCCGACCCACTACCGGGGTTCGGAGCCATTGGATCCAGGCAGCATCGGAGCCGGGGGGAGGCTCGGCACCGATAGTACACCCTACTTCGGCTCCGTCCACACCCTCGGGTTTGTCGGGTCCATTTTCGGATCCAAGCTCTCGGAGCCGTGAGTTGAGCTTCGGATCCGGAGGTGTCATTGTGTGTTCGGCTCAGTCTCGGTCGGAGCATACTGGCCCTTCGGATCCGATTGCATCGGCGCCGGCTCCAGTCCAAGCCTCGGATCCGAAGGGACTGCTCTCGGATCCTAGAGAGAGCAGTTCTCCTTCGGCGTTTGATGTTGTGGAGAGGGTCTTGTCGAGGCACTCGAGACCCCAGGCTCCTGCTGTGGTTCCACCCATCACTCCCTCTCAGACGGGCCTACCTTCCATCACCCAGCCCCAGGGACAGCCTGCGCCTACGTCCCATATAGTTCCCATAGAGGAACAGGATGTGGTTGGTGAGGCATCCTCAGACAGCCCCCCCGAGGAGGTTCCTCACAAACGTAAGTGCAAGAGGAGGCACTTGGACTCACCCGAATCCCTGACAGAGGACACAGACTTAGGGGAAGGTTCCCCAAGGTCACCCCCCCCCCGAGGAAGGCTCCTTCGGAGACATTATGGAAATGCTTCGTATTAGAGGGGGTAGTCAGCCCAAAAACCTTCTTTCGATGAGTCTGTGTTTCTGGAGGCGTTTGACGCAGGCCATCTACCTCTTGGGTGTCCCCTCCCGCCGGTCCCCTGGTAGATCTGATCACTACCAGGGCATGGAAGGAACCGGACACTGTGGAGCCCATACCAAAGAGATCAGACAAAATTCTCAGTCCACCCACAGATAGGATGGTCTGCAGCAAGGGTGCTCTGGTAGATGCCATGTTTTTGGCGGCTGCCACCAAGAAGGAACTAGCCCAAGAGAGTTCCTCGGTCCACCCTCCCAACAAGGAGTCTCGGACGACGGACCGCATAGGGAAGCGGATGTTCGCTTCAGCCACCTTCTCAGTAAGGTCGCTGAACTATATGGCACATGTCATATGACTCCAGCGGGATCTCATCAATGAATACGCCGGGTCGCCCCCAGAGTCCATGTCGGCCGAGGATAAGAAAACATTCTCAGCTCGAATGGCCACTCTTAAGTCTATTTCGAACACTTGTATGCGGCTTCTTTCCCATGCCACGGAAGGAGCCGCTAGAGCTAGCGGAGCGGGCATTGTCTTACGGTGGCATGCTTGGCTCCATTTGTGACTTTGCGGAGCCCTTCAAGGTGTTCTTCGCAAATGCCCCTTTTGACGGCTCTTCGCTGTTTGGCAAGACCGTCCGTGACACGCTGGTCCAGAGCAAGAAAGATGGGAAGACGTTATCTGCCGTCGGGATCCGCTTCTCTGCTCTCCAGAGGTCCTTCTCCAGGAACCAAAGGGGACAAATGAAGATGTGGTTCTGGAAATCCCAACAGTCCCATTTCACTCTGGACCCCTCATCCTTCAGAGGCAGAGGAGGACAGGGTGGACGCCGGCCCAGAGGCAGAGGGGGACCAAAGAATTTCGGGTCAAGAGAAGCTTTTTCGGATCGGCCCGCACAGCAGCCCTGAGGGGTTACCCGACTGCTCCACTCTGGAGGCTGTCTGGGGGCGTTTCTCGAGGCACCTAGTAGTGTGGGAGTCCATTACAGTGGATTGCTGGGTGCTTAGAATCATATCCAGAGGTTACACTATCCCCTTCCTGAATCTCCCTCTCAAATCCCGGAGCCTTCCCGATGTCCCACCCAATCAAAGGGAGGCAGCAGCCACAGAAATAAAGCAGCTGCTAGAAAAAAGAGCTATCCAGCCCATCCCCCAAGATCAATCTGGATCAGGTTTCTACTCCAGGTTCTTTCTGGTGCCAAAAAAGACGGGGGACTTAAGACCAGTCCTCAACCTGTCCACTCTAAACCTGTCAGTTGCCAAAGAAAAGTTCCGGATGGTCACCATTCAGTCCATTCTCCCACTCCTGCAGGAGAACGACTGGATATGCTGTATAGACCTCAAGGATGCGTACTACCAAATTTTGATGGACAGACGATCCAGAAGGCTTCTTCACTTCCGGCTGGGAGCCAGCCACTACCAGTTCAGGGTCCTTCCCTTTGGTCTCGCCACAGCCGCCAGGGTGTTCACCAAAGTGATGGCAGTTGTAGCGGCCCACCTGAGGCTTCAGGGAATACAGGTCTTTCCGTACCTAGATGACTGGCTCCTGACTGCCCCCACCAGGCATCTACTCTGTTCAGCCAGGAATTACTTCCTTCACTTGGCCTGTCATCTGGGAATCTCAATCAGTCTCAAGAAATCCTCCCTTCAACCAACACAAACTTTGGATTTCATAGTGGCCAGGCTAGACACAAACCTGTTGAGGGCCTTCCTAACTCTGGACAGGCTTCGAACTTTGACACTCCACGTGCTGGCCCTACTACAATCCCCGGCTCCTCCAGCGGAATTCGTCCTGAGGGCGCTAGGTTCCATGGCTGCAGCCATCAGTCTGTCACCTTTAGCTCTTCTAAACATGAGGGTCCTACAATGGACCTTGCAGGTTCAGTGGTCCATCCTGCAACATCCGCTAAGTGCATCTATCTCCCTCAGCAAGGTTTGCAAGAAATCCCTACTCTGGTGGATCCAGTCCTCGGATCTCCGGGAAGGGCGCCCCTTCTCTATGGCCCCACCCCAAGCCACGGTGACCACGGACGCTTCTCGCTTCGGGTGGGGGGGCACTGCATGGGCAGAACCGTCCAAGGCACGTGGACCCACTCGGAGACCTTGTTGCACATCAATGTCCTAGAGATGAGGGCGGTGCTTTTAGCATTGCAAGCACTCCAGGCCCTTCTTCCCTTAGGGACAATTGCGATTCAATCAGACAACATGTCAGTAGTCTGGTATATCAACAAACAGGGGAGAACCAGATCCTATCCGCTATGTCGAGATGCCATGAGAGTTTGGGAATGGGCGATCGCCACCAACCGCTTTCTCATAGCAACGCACATTCCGGGTCGGTCGAACATTTTGGCAGACAGGCTGAGTCGAACCATCCTCTCACCTTACGAGTGGTCTCTGAACGCGAGAGTAGCGAAGCAAATCTTCCTCAAGTGGGGTCAACCTTGCTGCGATCTATTCGAGTCGCCTTCGAACGCAAAGTGCAGCGAGTACTTCACTCTACTTCTCCCACCAGGGGAATCCCCCAGAGACGCTCTAGTCCATGTTTGGCCATCCGGTCTACTTTATGCTTATCCACCTCTTCCTCTCATGATAAAATTCTTGCAGAAAGCTCGTCGGTTGGGGAGCAGAGTGATCCTCATAGCCCCATTCTGGCCTTGTCAAACGTGGTTCCCTTGCCTATGGTCTCATCTAGTCAATCCTCCATGGATTTTGGATCCCATTCCGGATCTGATATCTCACCCCCTGAGGTTGACAACCCCAAACCTGGACAATCTCAAGTGCACAGCTTGGTTGATCCAGTTCCAATCATAGCTAGGACTCCCGATATCTCCTCTTCCATTAAAGCTATTTTAGTAGCCGCTCATAAACCTTCTACTAGAAAGGTCTTTAAGAGCAAATGGAAACGTTTTTCGATCTGGGCGGAACATAGAAATTTGGATCCCTTTACAGCCCCGATACCAGCTGTATTGGATTTTTTGTCATACTTATTTGATCAAGGTGCCAGCTCCTCCACCGTCAAAGTCCAATTAGCAGCAATTTCACACTTTCATGTGGGAAATGATCTCGGTTCTTTAGCTTCTTCCAAAATCTGCAAGACCTTCGTAAAGGGTACCTTCCTGTTAAGGCCTCCTGTTAAGGATGCAGTCCCTCCGTGGGATTTAACTCTTGTTCTCCAGGCTCTTACTGGCCCTCCGTTTGAACCTGCAGCTTCAGTGGATCTAAAATATTTATCTTGGAAAACGGCCTTTCTCATTGCTATCACTTCGGCTAGAAGGGTTTCGCAGCTTCAAGCCCTTTGCGCCAAGCCTCCATATCTGGTCTTTCATAAAGACAGAGTTTCCCTCAGGACCAATCCCTCCTTCTTACCTAAAGTCGCCTTTGAGTCCAACATTAATCAGTCTATCAATTTACCGTTTTTTTTCCCCAAATTATCACAACAAAGGTGAATACAAATTACATTTTTGGACGTACACAGACAATTGAGGTTCTATTTACACAGGACTGCTGAACATAGGAAATCTGAGCAACTTCTTGTATCCTTTGCTAAACCCTTTTTGGGTAAACCTGTGTCAAAAGCTACATTGTCCAGATGGATTTCACAATGTATACTTCTTGCATATAAGAGTTCTGGCCGACCAGAACCTGTTGGAGTTCACGCCCATTCCACTCGATCGGTTTCCACTTCTGCTGCCTTTTTGTCCAGAGTGTCCTTGGATGACATTTGTTCAGCAGCCACTTGGGCTTTATCCCATACTTTTATTACCCATTACAAGCTGGATATAATTTCCAGAGGGAGGGCGTCCTTTGGCTCTGCAGTGCTCTGGAATATTCTTCCATGAGGACCTCCCAAGTTTTTTGGTAGCTGGGCACTCTATCCCACAGGTTGATGAACAAATGAAGTTAACTACTTCAGATAAAGAAGTTATGTACTCACCATAACGTTCCATCTGAGTAGGTAACTTAATTTGTCAGCAACCACCCCCCCCCCGTCCCCCTAACCTGTAGTTCGTCCTTTTTAGGATCTTTGTGCTTCCTGTGCCAGATGACATCAGGTTAGGATGTTTAGTTGATCCTTTGGTTGTAGTATTCTGTAATACTGAAGCAAACTCGATCTGAGGACAGAGAGGGATGGCAGGGGTTAGGGGTTATGGGTAAGGGGGAGGAGCTTGGAGCTTGGATCTTAGCTGAATAAAGTTGCTGGCTGTGATCCAATTCGGATCCGATACCCCACAGGTTGCTGACAAATTAAGTTACCTACTAAGATGGAACATTATGGTGAGTACATAACTTCTTTTTCCCAACTCTCACACCTGTGCTATGTATCCTGGAAGATGTATTTCATAATGCAGCTCCAGGACGCAGTTCCCTTCCCCCTGTTCCAAGGAGACCTAAGCAGTTCTGTAGGGTTAGGGGTACACATAAATATCTTAATAGAATCCAGTTCACAAGTCCCGGTTGTCCGACTCCTGAAATTTTCGTTTTCGAGTTTCAGAACCGAAGTCTTCAACTAAAGCCAAGTACCCCGTTGGGGAAACTTTTTCTTGCTCCTTACCGATGTCAGTTAATAATTGCATTACTTGTTGAAAGCAAATATCTCATAAAGATTTTCATTCGTACTGTATTCATTGCCTAGGCCCTGACCATGACATACCTTGCTGTAGGTTTTGTGCTTTATTTAATCCGCGCATTATCCATCGTCGGTATATTTTCGCCTCTAAATATTTCGGTTCTCTATTTAATTATCCAGAAATGTTGTCGGTTAGTCATCCGACTACCGGGATTCCGAAAAAACGCAAAGACAGAGACAAGCCACCGAGGTCCAAAACTGCTGATGACACTTCTCCTAAGCCAGTCGCCAGTTCGCCGGTACTCAGTGAGGCGATGTCCTTCAAGGATGCATCTGCAGTCATAACATATGGGTTGTCCTGCCTCAGGCAGCCCTTCAGTCGGCCGGATTCCAAAGTCTGGGTCTGGCCTCGGCTGATGTCGCACTTTCCCCGACGTCATAG
Organism: Protopterus annectens; assembly: GCF_019279795.1. Classification (NCBI taxonomy): domain Eukaryota; kingdom Metazoa; phylum Chordata; order Ceratodontiformes; family Protopteridae; genus Protopterus; species Protopterus annectens. The sequence continues at coordinate 1,123,197,805 of NC_056739.1, forward strand.
CTTCTGGGGTATAAAGGCATCAGCCGACGCCATTTTCCCCAGTCTTTCTTGCCGCGCGGTGCCCGAAGCAGAAGCGGTTCGCAAGTGCCGGTCGGTCAGATCCAGAGATTCAGCTACCGAATACTTCTAAAAAAGCTAAGTACCCCGTTGGGGACTCTTTCTTGCCTTAGCCGATGTCAGACAAAGTAAATAATTGTTTAACTTGTGGGAAACAAATACCTCATAAGGATTTCCACTTTTACTGCCTTCCTTGCTTAGGCCCAGACCACGACGTATCAGCTTGTTTAGCCTGTGCCTCCTTCAACTGACGGACTCTTAGACGTCGGTCGGAGTTTGCAGAAGGGTTTTTCGGATCCGCTTTTGCATATAAAATGCCGTCGGGGACTCCGACTACGCATTTGGCCAAAAAACGCAGGGAAAAGGACCGATACTCGCGGCCCGCGGTTTCGGCTGAAACCACGGTTAGGCCCACCGCGAGTGTCTCTATTTTGGCTGAAACCGAGTCTTCGGTACTTCCTTCTACCGAAATCATACCTCCGACAACCGAGGCCAGAGAGGCCCCGGCTGAGTCGGCTTCAGAAATCCCTACCGAAGCTAGCGCACAAGAATTGTCCGACACCATCCCATTGGACATTTCTACTCCTGTATGTGGGGCAGCTAGGCCCCCTGCTTCTATGAGTATTAAGGCCTTCTCCAGGGCTAAAGCTGCCAAAATTTCAAAGGCTTTACCTGCCAAATCTACTTCTCAGAGGTCTTCCTCAAGTTCTCAGATTCTCAGTCTTGCTGAGGACCTTAGTTCCTTGATTAGGGGTTCCCAACCTCACCCAGACAGGGCCTCCCAACCTCCACCAGACAAAAGGCCTAGGACTGAACACTCTGAACCTGTCTCCTCTGATTACTCCACGGATGGATCTGATTTGTCAGACCATCAGGAAGGGGCCTATTCTCCTTACGAGGATTCAGATGCTGAGGAGTCTATCCCTTCTGCCTCCCCTCCTGAAGAATTTTCCTTTGGGGAAACCTTGCACTCTATGAGGGAACACTTTCATTGGCAGGGTCAGGATTTTTCTGATTCTAGAAAAAGGCTAAGGACTTTTTTACATTTGCCCCAGCATAGGCCCTTAGCCATACCTCCAGTGCTAACTGTAATTGATGATGTGTATAATGATGTTAGTTCTGCACCTGATTCCCTTCCTCCGGCCCCTGCCAAACCTGACAGGTATTACAGGGTCCCGGATTCTCACTTCCACCTGTATAAAGCCCATGCTGCAGATCCAGAAACTATTTCACAGGGCCCAAAAGGTGTTGCAGCTGCCACTGCCAAAAATCCCCTACCCTCCGACAGAAAATCTAGAGCATTAGAGAGATGGGGTAAAAAGGTTTATACATCTGCTACTCTTTCTGCCAGGGCTTTAAACTGTCAATTCCACATGATACAGTACCAAGAATATTTGTTAGATCAGCTCAATAAGAAGCTTTCTTCTCCTGAACCTTTAGACCGTAAATCCCTTCAGGATTTGGTACACAACTCTCAGCAGGTCAGTAATCATTTCTTAAAATGTGGCTATGATGCACTGGAGGCTTCATTTAGATCAGCTATGACTGGGGCAGTAATTCGTACACATGCCTGGCTAAAAGAGCAATCCCTGCCAGACCATGTCAAGGCTAAGCTCCTAGATGCTCCAATGGAGAAACAAAGTTTATTTGACTCCCCTGCACAGGAGATTATAAAGAAGGTGGAAGAAAAAGCAAAATCTGTGCAAACAGTAAAGGAATTTCTACAGGTCCAACCTCCGAGGTTTAGCAGAAACTGGCCTTCCAAGAATTGGTCCTTTCCAGACACCTCCAGAGCACAGAGAGGCAGGAATAGATGCCCTCGAGGCAGAGGTCAATCAAAGGGTGCCTACAGGGGCCGTCAGTGGCAGCCTGCCAACCAGAGGAGTACTGCCACAGCTGCAACTACAACCACTAGCACAGGGCAGACACAATGACTTGACTCTGATTCCGCCTACCAGGGAACAACTGGAAGCTCCCTTGGGCGGAAAGCTGACTTTATTTTCAAAAAACTGGCATTGCATTACAAAGGACACATGGACATGGCAAACAATAGACAAAGGATACAGGTTTCACTTCCACACTCCACCAAAGAAGAGCGGAATGCCAAACCTACCACCATATCAGAAGCCAGAGGCTTTAAGACTAATCAAAAATTTACTTCAGATGAAAGCGATAGAAAGGGTACCATCTATGGAACAAGGCCAAGGATTTTACTCCAGACTATTCCTTGTACCAAGAAAAGAAAACCAATGGAGACCTATTCTCGACTTGTCCGCACTGAACACATATCTCATTGTACCAAAATTCAAAATGCTGACCCTACAGCAACTTCTTCCCATGTTGGGCAAGGAGTCTTGGCTGGTGACTCTAGATCTCAAGGAGGCATACCTGCATGTCCCTATCCGACCAGATTGCAGAAGACACCTCAGATTTCTTGCAGGATCCGAGCATTATCAATTCTCAGCATTGCCCTTTGGCTTATCTACTGCGCCCAGAGTATTCACGAAATGCCTGGCATCAGTAATTGCACATTGCAGACTTCAGGGAATTCAAATCTACCCATACCTGGACGACTGCCTAATACAAGCGGACAGCAAGACAAAATTGATAAAGGATTTGGCCTATGTCATACACCTGCTACAGGCCTTGGGATACACAGTCAACATCCAAAAGTCAAGACTAGTGCCATCCCAAAGGATAATCTTTTTGGGTGCAGATCTGGACACAGTAACTCAGATGGCTTTTCTCACAGAAGAAAAACAAAAACAACTTCCAGATTATTTCATGACTTTGACAAGACAAACTCAGCTTACTGCAAGGATAGTCCTGCAGGCCCTAGGTTTCATGGCATCCTGCATCATCTTGATCCCACATGCCAGGCTGCATATGAGAAAATTACAATGGTACCTAAGGAATGTATGGTCTCAACACAGACACAGTCTAGAAACCATGATACCAATAATTCCATGCCTTCAAAAGGAATTTCTGTGGTGGGCTCGGGCCTGCCAGTCCAACAGTGGGTTGCCTTTCAAAAAAACAAACCCAAGGCAGACCATCACCACGGACGCCTCAGATCTAGGATGGGGAGCACACATGGAGGACAAATGTATCCAAGGCCTACGGTCTCAGGGACAGCTAAGCTTGCACATAAACCAAAAGGAGATGCTGGCAGTGAAGCTTGCAATCGAGGCATTCAAACCATTCCTCCAGCAAGGACATCTGCTGATAAGGAAAGACAACACTACGGTCATGTGGTACATAAACAAACAGGGAGGCATGCACTCCTACCCTCTATGCCGGATGACAATGGATCTGTGGAACCTAGCCCTGAATCTCAATATCCAGCTGCAGGCCATATTTGTACCAGGAAAAGAGAATTCACTAGCAGACAGCTTAAGCAGGACTACCACGGATGCTCACGAATGGATGCTGCATCCAGACATCTTCAAACTCATAACAAAGAAATGGGGATTGCCAGAGATAGATCTGTTCGCCTCCCCTCTCAACCACCACCTGAAGAAATTCTGCTCAAGGACATACCACCCACAAGCCTGGAGGGTGGACTCTCTCTCTTTCAGCTGGAATGCCCTAATAGTGTATGCATTCCCACCACTCCCATTGATGTACAAGGTTCTTCTAAAGATCAGGGAGGAACAGCCAAAGGTAATACTAATAGCTCCGGACTGGCCAAGACAACACTGGTATCCGCTACTGAAAAACATGTCTCAGGTGAACTCATGGCCTCTACCCCTATGGCCTCTTCTTCTAACGCAGAACAATTTCAAGACCCTGCATCCAAACTTGAAAACTCTGCAACTAACTGCCTGGAAAATTGCTTAAAACCAAACCAAACTGTCTTATCTCAGAGGGTCAAGGACATTATCCTGGAGGCTCGCAGACCCTCCACAAGGAAGGCGTACTCAGCTAAATGGAAGAGATTCCTCATTTGGAGCACATCAAAGGGCACAGATGTTACAATGGCAAACCTAGCACACATCCTAGAATACTTAGCAGAATTGTTCCACAATCGCCTGTCTTACTCTTCCTTTAAGATTCATGCTTCAGCAATTTCAGCAGAATACAACCTGGATCCTCCTATCTTCTCTCACCCTCTACTCAGACAATTTCTGAGAGGGATCAAAAATGTTAAACCTCCAAGGAGACCCCCTCTACCTGCATGGGATCTCAATTTTGTGCTGGAAAAATTGACACTACCTCCTTTTGAACCAGCAGCATCAGCAGACTTACAGTTTTTATCTTGGAAAACTGCTTTCCTTCTGGCAATCACTTCAGCAAGAAGAGTATCCGAGCTACAGGCATTAATGGCAGTGCAGCCTTTCCTTATTTTTCACCAGGATAGAGTGTCTCTGAGAACCAATCCAACTTTCATGCCAAAGGTGGTATCCTTGAACCAAGCCATTCATCTGCCTACGTTCTTCCCTAACCCACAGAACAAAGGAGAGAAACTCTTGCACACCTTGGATATACACAGACAACTACGCTACTATCTGGACAGAACTAAAGCCAGCAGAAAAACTGACCAACTTTTTGTAGCCTATGCAACTGGGGTGCAAGGAAAAGCAATTTCCAAGCAGACAATTTCAAAATGGATAGGAAATTGCATTCGCTTTTGCTACTCTTTCCATGGAAAAACAGCTCCTGAACATATCAGGCCTCATTCCACAAGGGCCACAGCCACCACTACAGCTTTCCTACGAGGGGTGGCTACCAAGGACATTTTAGAAGCTGCTACTTGGAGCTCCGTGCATACATTTGCCAAGCATTATAATCTACCTTTATACTCCAGATCCCGAGCAGGTTTTGCAACTGCAGTTTTACAGGGGATCTTAACTACACCATCCTTATCTTAGTACCTCCTCCCCCAGTTTGGCTATGGTATTCTACCCATATGTTATGACTGCAGATGCATCCTTGAAGGACATAGTACAGTTTTGTACCTACCATAAATGTAGATGTCCGATAGGTATGCATCTGCAGTCAGGATTACCCACCCTCCTTCCCCTCTGTGGTATTCCTAGGGTGCTTACCCCTCTTTCAGCTAGCTGGGGGAATTTGTTATGGTGTATTTGTTTGTATATATATAATTTTTGCTACTGTTTGGAACATTCAACTTTTATCCAAATTTAGCCTTCCTAGAGGGCACCTGGCATCTGGGGCAAGAAACACTGAGGAAAATGGCGTCAGCTGATGCCTTTATACCCCAGAAGCTATGACGTCGGGGAAAGGGCGACATCAGCCGAGGCCAGACCCAGACTTTGGAATCCGGCTGACCGAAGGGCTGCCTGAGGCAGGACAACCCATATGTTATGACTGCAGATGCATACCTATCGGACATCTACATTTATGGTAGGTACAAAACTGTACTTTTTCGCAGCCCCTAATAACTGCTACTTCTGATTCGCAGACCCATTCGGAGTCCGGTATGCCGCGAGATGCTTGAACTATGGGACCCACGGTTGTCTCTACCTTGGATGGGTCTGGAGCCGCTGTGCAGGCACCGGCTTCTGAGGGTGTATTCAGGCCTATGGACTTGCATAGTAAACAGACACCTCCTTCTTCTCTTAGGCCTAAATTTCGAACCATGCCTAAAAAAACAATGCCCAGGCTACATGCTCAGGCCTCTATGCCTAAAAAACAAATGATAAGAATGGCTGAAGATCTGATAACTTTAATCAGGAGTAGCCACCCCCCCCCCTCCTTTCTAAGAGGCCTAGGACTGAAATAATTTACAAATCTTCTGACCAGGATTCTGTTTTTTTTCTTCTGATGATCTTGATTTGCCCTTATCTACTTATGAGGATTCTGATGCAGAGGGCTCCATTCCCTCTGCTTCCCCTCCAGAGGATTTTTCTTTTGGGGAAACCTTACGTACTCTAAGGGAGCATTTCCACTGGGAAAGCCAGGATTCTTCTGATTCAAAAAAGAGGCTCAGGGATTTCTTACTCCTACCTCAGCATAGGCCTTTAGCTATTCCTCCTGTACTAGACATTGTTGATGCTTTTTTGGAATCTAGTTTGGCCCCTGATTCCTTACCTCCTGCTCCCAGAGAACCAGACAGATACTACAGGGTCCCTGAGTCACACAAGTTCCTTTTTAAAAATCTTATTGCGGATCCAGAGACTATTTCACAGGGGCCCAAGGGCATTAAGGCTTCTACTGCTAAAAATCCTACCCCTTCTGATAGAGACTCCAGGGCGCTGGATAGATGGGGTAAGAATGTTTACACTTCTGCAGCCTTGGCCATTAGGGCTTAAAACTCCAGTTTCATTTGTTAAAGTATCAGCAACATGTTATCGGATTGCTTAAACAGAAAATGATGTTGATTCTTGACTGTGTGGAAAATAAAGAATTACAGGATTTAATGCATTCAGCTGAACAAGTTGGAAAACATACTTTGCAATGTGGTTTTGATTCATTAGAGGCCTCTTGCAGTGCCGCTATTACTGGGTCTGTGCTCAGAAGGCATACTTGGCTTAAGGAGCAATCTTTGCCTGATCATGTTAAAGCTAAATTGTTGGATGCTCCCTTAAATCAGGACCGCCTGTTTGGCAACAAGGCTGAGGAAGTTCTTTAAAAGATGGAAGATAAAGCTAAATCTATGCAAACTATTAAAGATTTCTTGCAAGTTCAGCCTCCTAGATTTAGTAGGCACTGGCCCTCTAAGAATTGGTCCTTTCCAGCCCCTTCCAGGTCACAGCAAAAACCACAGGTTTCAGTCCCAGGGGACACACAGGACTAAGCAGTGGGTGGCCTCCACTTCCAAATCTGGGAGTAATAAGACTCCCCCTATGGTAAACTGTCTCAATGACTTCCTTTTAAAATTTCCAAGCACTCATCAACTGATTGCCCCTTTGGGGGGAAACATTGCTCTTCATGCAAAGAACTGGGAACTCATTACCCAGGACAAATGGGTTTTAAATATAGTGTCCCAGGGGTACAGATTTCATTTCCACACATTGCCAACACCAAGCGGACGGCGGGACCTACCCCCAAACCAGTGGGCAGAGGCCCAAAAACAAGTACTTTCTCTCTTAAGCATGGGGGCTATTCAGCTGGCACCAGAAGAGAAAAAGGGAAAAGGTTTCTACTCAAGACTTTTCCTGGTACCCAGAAAAGACAATTCATGGAGTCCTATCCTGGACCTGTCTACTTTAAACACTTTTTTGGAGATTCCAAAATTCAAGATGCTGACTCTTCACTAATTATTTCCTATGCTAGGCAAAGATGCCTGGTTGGCAGCACTAGATCTAAAAGAAGCATACCTGCACATCCCAGTCAGGGAATCTTGCAGAAGATACCTATGCTTCAAAGCAGGCTACACGCACTATCAGTTCTCTGCACTGCCCTTTGGCTTATCTACTGCGCCCAGGGTATTCACAAAGTGCCTAGCTCCAGTTATTGCATTTTGCAGGCAAAGAAATATTCAGCTATATCCCATACTTGGACGATTGTCTAATTCAGGCAGAAAGCCAGGACATACTTTTGAATCATCTGGCCTTTGTTCAAAGGGTTCTAACTTGTCTGGGGTATACCATAAATGAAAAGAAATCACACCTGGTACCCTGTCAACCCAGATGGCCTACCTCATGCCAGAGAAACAAATTAATTTGACAACCTACTTCAAACAAGTGGCCACAAAACCCTATTTGCAAGACAAGTACTGCAAGCCGTGGGGTTTATGGCCTCCTGCATTCTTCTAGTTCCGTATGCAAGACTGCATATGAGGAAACTACAATGGTATCTAAAAAGCCTATGGTGTCACCATTCTCAGGATCTAGAAGCAATGATCCCTATTATACCTTGTTGACACCTAGAGTTCCTTTGGTGGGCAGAGGTCTGCCACCAAAACAAGGGATTACCTTTCACACCACCCCCTTCTGCCCAAACCCTAACAACAGATGCATCAGACTATGCATGGGGGGGCTCACCTGGCAGGGAAGTGCATTCAGGGCAAATGGAACCCAAGTCAAATGCACCTGCATATCAATCAAAAAGAAATGTTAGCTGTACAGAATGCTCTGACAGCCTTCAAGGACCACATTCTTCCAGGACTACTAATGGTAAAGACGGACAACAGCTCTGTTATGTGGTACATAAACAAGCAGGGGGGTACACATTCTTACCCCCTCTGCAGACTAGCCATGACATTGTGGAACACAGCCTTGAGCTACCAAGTGCATCTACAAGCTCAGATCCTGCCAGGAAAGTTAAATACACTGGCAGATGGACTAAGCAGAAACCTTATGGACCCACATGAATGGAAACTGGAACCAATGATTTGAAGCATGATGACAAGCAAATGGAGGAGCCCAGATATAGACCTGTTTGCCTCTCCCCAGAACTACCAGTTGGACAAATATTGCACAAGGATTCCACACAAACAAGCCTGGAAAGTGGATGCTCTGTCCTTCAGCTGGAAAAACCTATCAGTCTATGCCTTCCCCCCTCTGCCTGTGCTCTCCAAAGTACTACTAAAAATCAAACAGGACAAACCAAGGATGATTTTGATTGCTCCAGACTGGCCATGCTACCACTGGTACCCCCCTCCCGCACAGTATGTCATGGTTATCCCCATGGCAACTGCCTCAGTCTCCTTCCCTGTTGTCTCAGCAGGAGAACCAGATTCTGCACCCTCAGCTTCTAACACTGAACGTTGCAGCCTGGCTAATTACATAATCTCTCCTTACTATCCCTCAGTAAACCTGTGATTGATATAATTTTAGAGGCTAGGAGGCCTAGCACTAGAAAATCCTATGCTGAAAAATGGAAAAGATTCTGTGTCTGGAACCAGTCTCAATGGATGAACACAGCAGCGCCCAATTTACCTCAGATTTTACAATACTTAACTGAGATGCTTCATGAGGGCCTGTCTTTTTCCTCCATTAAAATCCACGCCTCAGCAATTTCAGCTCAGTACAACACAGAACCCCCCCCTCCCTTCTCTCATCCACTGCTCAAGCAGTTCCTCAGAGAGGCAAAAAAATTGAGACCACCCAGGAGAGCTCCATCCCCAGCCTGGGACCTTAACTTTGTTTTGGAGAAACTCACTCTGCCTTCTTTCGAGCCAGCTGCTACTGCAGACTTAAAATTTATTTCTTGGAAAACAGTTTGCCTTTTAGCAATCTCTTCAGCTAGAAGGGTATCTGAATTACAGGCCCTTATGGCAGTGGAGCCTTTCATCATCTTTCATGCGGACAGGGTGTCCCTCAGAACCAATCCATTCTTCATGCCCAAGGTGGTATCCAGTGTGGCTCTTAATCAGTCCATTCATCTGCCAACCTTCTTTCCCAATCCACAGAACAAAGGGGAACGGATACTGCATTCCTTAGATGTGCACAGACAACTCAGATTCTACTTGGACAGGACTAAGCCTCAAAGGAAATCTGAACAACTGCTGGTAGCATTAGCTGCAGAGGGGAAGGCTATTTCAAATCAAACCATTTCTAAATGGATAGGCCATTGCATTTGTTTCTGCTATAAGCACCATGGAAAACCTATCCCCCAGGGGATCAGACCTCACTCCACCAGGGCTGCATCTACCTCTACAGCCTTTCTCAGAGGCGCCCCTACCAGGGACATCCTAGAAGCTGCTACCTGGAGTTCTGTACATATTTTCACCAAACATTATCATTTGCAAATTTTCTCTAAATCCAGATTGGCTTTGCCACTGCAGTCTTGCAGGGACTTATAGCTGGCCCTAATGCTATCTAAATTCCTCCTCCCAACCATAACTTTGGGAATCTACCCAAATGTAATGACTGCAACAGTGAAACACGAAGAATATAGTACAGTTGTGTACACTTACCATAAATGTAGATGTTCGAGTTTATTCATTGTTGCAGTCCAGGTTACCCTCCCTCCAGCCCCCTAACTTCTTTTGCCTATACCTATACTTTCCTTTACTATGCTTAAAAGCCTTTTTTGGTGTATTTTCTTTTTTGTTGGAGGTATATTATTGTATTTTTATATTTAATTACTCCCCATTAGGGGGGCCCTGACATCTGGGGCAAGAAAAACTGATGTAATGGCGTCGGCTGCATGTTTTATACCCCTGACGACTTGACGTCATGGAAGAAGGGACAGCAACTGATGCAGGACCCAAGACCTTATTAATCAGGCCGACCCATACATGTCAAGCAGAGTGCCTCTTTGGTCCTCTTCAGAAGGAACCTTGACGATTGGATGGGAGAATAGAAATTCACCCCGGGGATCACGTCAGTTTCCCTGCTAGACAGGGGTCCAGAGAAGTAAACAGTGTGGGAAGAAATAGCCAGGGAATTGTTATGGCTAGGCTTATATAGGCCCTAGGGCTGATAGCCTAGTACCAACCTATGAACCTGAGGGCTACCTGCAAGCAGATAACCCAAATGTAGTGACTACAACAGTGAATACACTTGAACATCTACATTTATGGTAAGTGTATACAATTGTACTTTTCCAAGCCCTCAAAAATATGGTTGTGATGCTGATTATATAAAAAAGCAGATACAGGGTCTGTAATAGAGAGCCATGTGCAGCAGCAGACCATGGCCCTAATAGGGAGTGTTAAAGTGGAGATCCTTAATGACTCTCAGAATAAGGAACTCCTGATCTGAAGTAGTTAACTTCATTTGGTCTGCAACCTGTGGGATACGGATCCGATCTCGGATCAGAGCCGGCAGCTTTACAAAGCTTAGATCCGAGCTCCTAGCTCCTCCCCTTACCCATAATCCCCTGCCAACCCTGACTGACCTCAGATCTAGTTTGCCGCGCTTCTGAACAGCAGCTAGATTGCGAGCTCCTGGTCTATTGGTCAGATAAGTCCTTGTTTCACTATTTTCTCCCTTAAACTTGTTTGAGTGTTTTGTGTCGGTTAGGTTCCCTTTTGTTATAACCCTATTTTTAGATAACCTTACTAAATTTTAGTCAGATTTTTCTCCTCCCCACCCCTCGCTGGTCGTAGTCTATGTGTGTGTGTGTGTCTTAGTGTGTTTGGGGCCTACTGAGTGAGTTTTACCTTTTAGTTTAATATGTCTGAGGCCCCAAAACCGATATTTTCTAAGTGCGCCGAGTGTGGCCATAAGCTCTCCCCAGTGGATGGCCACACTCGGTGTGTCCGGTGCCTTGGGGTTGAACACCTCTCCTCTGGGTGTTCTATCTGCGCGGAGTTCAACCCCAGGGCACTGAAGGACCGGAGGTCGAAGCTGATCCTAGCGGGACTCTTGCCCCCGGATTCGGCTTCGGCCTCCGGTGCTTCTGTGGCCTCCTCCCAGGCTTCGGTGGCGGCCACTCCTGCCTCTCTCCCCCCGGCCGGGACTCAATCTCTCGCTTCTGCGCCGGAGGAGAGGGAGGCCAGGAAAGAAAAAAGGAGGGAGAAGCACCACAAGCGGCGAGCCGAGGCCTCCGCTTCAGCCCCCCTGGCTAAGCGGGCTTCTCCCTGCAAGGCTTCTAGGTCTCCTCCTTCTCGACTCCGGTCTCCATGCTTCTCACCGGGACCCGAGGAGGAGACCCGATCTCCGTTGAGGTCATCGAGGCGGCAATCCCGGCCAGTCTCTGTGGCCTCGTCGAGATCCACCCGTAGCCTTTCGGACACAGATTTGGACCGGATGATGTGAAGGTTCATCCAGGCCCAGCTGCAGATGTAAGTGCTTCTGTCTCCCTCCCCCCTCCGGGGGGGAGCTCAACACCCTTCTTTGCCCCGATAGCTCCTTCTCCGACCCGCTTCCCGGGTTCGGAGTGCTCGGAGCCGGGCAGTGTTGGAGCCGGGGATGGGTCGGCGCCGACAGTATCGGGTACTTCGGCTCAGACTCTTCCTTCGAGTCTGTTGGGTCCTTCCTTGTCGGATCCGAGCTCTTGGAGCCATGGTCTGAGCTTCGGATCCGAGGGGGTCAGTGTGCCTTCGGCTCCGTCCAGGTCGGAGCACACTGGTCCTTCAGATCCGATGCTCTCGGCGCCGGTTCCGATCCATCCATCGGATCCGAGCGAGGGTCTGCTCTCGGATCCCAGAGAGAGCGGGTCTTCCTCGGCCTTCGATGTGGTGGAAAGGGCTCTGTTGATTGCATCCAGGCCCCCGGTCCTTGCTTCGGTTCCATCCCGCACTCCTTCTCGGTTGGGTCAGGCTTCCATCGCCCGGCCACAGGGACAGCCTGCTTTGACGTCTCAGGTCGTTCCCCTGGAACAAGACGTGGCTGGTGAGACGTCCTTGGACAGCCCCCCCCCCCCCGAGGATGTTCCTCACAAGCGAAAGTGCAAGACAGAAGACACGGATTTGGATGAGGGGGAAGGCTCCCCAAGGTCACCCCCCGAGGATGTCTCCTTTGGAGACATTATGGAAATGCTTAGGATAAGGGGGGAGTGTCCGCCCCCAAGGCTTCCTCGGACGAATCCGTGTTCCTGGAGGTGTTTGAAGCAGGCCCATCTACCTCTTGGGTGTCCCCTCCGGCCGAACCCTTAGTGGACCTTATTACCACTAGGGCATGGAAGTAGCCAGACACTGTGGAGCCAGTCCCCAAACGTCCAGACAGAATCCTAAGCCCCCCCCACCGAGAAGTCCCATTGGAGCAAGGGACCCCCCGTAGATGCCATGTTGGTGGTGGCAACCGCCAAGAGGGAGTTAGCCCAAGAGAGTCCCTCGGTCCATCCCCCGAGCAAGGAGTCTTGCTCAATGGACCGTCTTGGGAAGCGGGTCTTTAGTTCAGCGACCTCCGCTGTAAGGTCCCTGAACTACAGGGCACATGTGATACGGCTGCAGTGAGACCTTATTAAAGAGTACGCTGCATCGCCCCCGGAGTCCATGTCGGCGGAGGACAAACAGTTGTACTCCACTCGCATGGCCACTCTTAGGTCTATATCCAACACCTTTATGCGGCTTATATCCCACGCTACAGAGGGAGCCACAAGAGCCAGCGGAGCGGGCCTAGTTATGACGCACCAGGCCTGGCTCCGACATTGTGATTTCGCGGAACCCTTCAAGGCGTCTTTTGCGAATGCCCCCTTCAATGGTTCTGCCCTATTTGGCAAGACAGTTTGCAAGACTTTAGTCCAGAGCGAAAAGGACGGGAAGACGTTGTCTGCCATCTGAGTCCGCTTCTCTGCTCCCCAGAGGTCCTTCTCCAGGAATCAAAAGGGACAGAAGAAGATGTGGTTCCAAAAGTCGCAACAGTCCCAGTCCGCTCCGGACTCCCAGTCCTTCCGTGGCAGAGGAGGACAGGGTGGACGCTGCCCTAGAGGCAGAGGGGGCCTGAAGAACTTTGGGTCCAGAGAAACCTTCTCTGATCGGCTCACGCAGCAACCCTGAGGGGTTGCCCAACTGCTCCACTCTGAAGGCAGTCGGGGGCGCTCTTCGAGGCACCTGGCAGCTTGGGAGTCCATTACAACAGACCGCTGGGTGCTTCGTATCCTATCCAGAGGATACAGAATTCCCCTTTCCTACATTCCCTGCACCCCCGAACACCTCCCCGATGTTCCACCCAATCAGAGGGAGGCTGCAGCTGCAGAAATTCTGCAACTTTTAGAAAAAGGAGCTATCCAGCGCATCCCCCCAGGCCAGTCCAGATCGGGTTACTACTCCAGGTTCTTTTTGGTGCCAAAAAGACGGGGGACCTAAGGCCCATCATCGATCTTTCCCTACTAAATCTGTCAGTAACCAAAGAAAAGTTCTGGATGGTCACTCTTCAATCTATTCTCCCCCCTCTTGCGGGAGAATGACTGGATGTGCTTGATGGACCTCAAGGAAGCGTACTACCACATATTGATGGATGTACGATCCAGGAGGTTTCTCCACTTCCGGCTGGGAGCCAGTCATTATCAATTCAGGGTCCTTCCCTTCGGTCTCACCTCAGCCCCCAGGGTGTTCACCAAGGTATTAGCAGTGATAGCGGCCCACCTGAGACTCCAGGGAATGCAGGTTTTCCCGTACCTGGACGACTGGCTCCTCACCGCCCTGACAAGGCATCTACTATGCTTAGCCAGGGACTACTTCCTCAACCTTGCTCCACAACTAGGGATCACTATAAACTCAGACAAGTCCTCTCTCACCCCGACTCAGGTGATAGATTTTATCGGGGCCAGACTGGACACCAACAGGCAACTAGTCTTCCTAACTCCCGACCGGTTGCACACACTGAGGGCACATGTGCAGACCATCTTTCAATCTTCGAAACCTCCGGCGGGATTGGTTCTGAGGGCCCTAGGATCCATGGCAGCCGCAATAAACCTTCTTCCCATGGCACGTCTGAACATGAGGATTTTACAGTGGACTCTACAAGTCCAGTGGTCCCTTCATCAGTACCCCTTGAGTCACCCCATTCCTCTCAGCAGGGCCTGCAGGAGGGCTCTTGTTTGGCGGCTTCTATCGCCGGACCTCCAGGCGGGACGCCCCTTTGCCACGGCCCCCCCCCCTCTTGCCACGGTGACCACGGATGCCTCTCGTCTTGGATGGGGGAGGCATTATTTGGGCAGGATGGTCCAAGGCACGTGGAACGATTCAGAGACCTTATTGCACATAAATGTTCTAGAGGTGAGGGCAGTGCTGTTGTCGTTGCAAGCACTTCAGAGCCTTCTGCCTGCAGGAACAATTGTGATCCAGACAGACAGTATGTCTGTGGCATGGTATATCAACAAACAAGGGGGAACCAGGTCTTACCCACTCTGTCGAGAAGCCATGAGAGTGTGGGAATGGGCGATCTCCACCAACCGCTTTCTCATTGCAACGCACATTCAGGGACGGACCAACATCCTGGCGGACAGACTGAGTCGCACCATCCTTTCACCTTACCAGTGGTCCCTCAATCCTCAAGTAGCGAGTCGAATTTTTGCCGTTTGGGGGCAGCCCTGTTGTGATCTCTTCGCATCTCCCTCAAACACAAAATGCAACAATTACTTCACTCTCATTCCCCCTGCCGGGGAAGCCCCGAGGGACGCCTTGGTGCATGCTTGGCCACCTGGTCTTCTCTATGCCTACCCTCCTCTTCCCCTGATGCTGAAACTCCTTCAGAAAGCCAGTCGGTTGGGGAGCAGGATGATCCTCATTGCCCCATTCTGGCCTCGCCAAGCTTGGTTCCCTTACCTCTGGTCTCATCGAGCGAATCCGCCCTGGATTCTAGATCCCCTCCCGGATCTAATTTCCCACCCCCTGGGGCTCCCAGTTCCCGACCTGGTCAGCCTCAAGCTTGCGGCTTGACTGCTCCAGTTCCACTTGTAGCTAGGACTCCCGGTATCTCATCTCCAGTTAAAACTATCCTAGTAGTAGCGCACAAGCCCTCTACTAGGCAGGTCTATGGTAGTAAATGGAAGCGTTTCTCTATCTGGGCAGAACACCATAATTTGGATCCTTTTACAGCCCTCTTGCCTGCGGTGCTGGATTTTCTTTCAGGACTTTTTAATGACAGAGCTAGCTGTTCTACGGTTAAGGTTCAATTAGCAGCTATCTCTCATTATCACATAGGTACTGAAATGGGTCCTTTGATTACTACAAAATTGTGCAAAACATTCCTAAAGGGCACCTTTCTACTTAGGCCTCCAATAAAGGAAGCAGTACCTCCATGGGATTTGACCTTGGTATTACAAGCCTTGAAGGCCCTTCCCTTCGAACCTGCGGCTTCAGTTGACCTCAAATATTTGTCTTGGAAAACAGCCTTTCTAGTGGCTATTACTTCAGCCAGGAGAGTATCTGAATTACAAGCTCTTTCTGTGAAACCCCCATACTTAGCTTTTCACAAGGATAGGGTTTACCTCAGGACCAATCCCTCCTTCCTCCCGAAGGTAGTTTCTGAATCTAATATTAACCAATCTATCAATTTGCCGGACTTCTTTCCTAACTACCAGAACAAAGGGGAGTACAGATTACATTCTTTGGATGTGCATAGACAACTTAGATTTTACATTCATAGGACATCTGGTCATAGACAATCCGACCAGCTGTTCGTCTCCTTTGCCAAATTTAATCTAGGTAAACCAGTCTCGAAAGTTTCCTTATCGAAATGGATTTCACAGTGTATTATCACGGCTTATCAAAATTCCGGCAGGCCCGCACCTCAAGGAGTTCATGCCCACTCAACTCGGGCTATGGCTACAACTGCCACCTTTAAATCCAGAGTTTCCTTGGATGATATCTGTTCAACAGCCACTTGGGCCTCATCTCATACCTTCATCGATCATTATAAATTGGACATTCAGAGGAATTCAGAGGAAGAGTCTTCAGAGGGAGAACTTCTTTTGGCTCCGCAGTGCTCCGGAATATCCTTCCATGAAGGCCGCCCAAGTTTTAGGTAGCTGGGGACTCTGTCCCACAGGTTGCAGACCAAATGAAGTTAACTACTTCAGATTAAGAAGTTATGTACTCACCATAACGTTCCATCTGAGTAGGTAAACTTAATTTGTCTGCAACTGTCCCCCCCCTCCGTCCCCCTGACCTTCAGATGTGTTTTATGACATATAGTGATGTACCTTTCCGATAACGCAGTTAGTTATCTACTATAGTGGTTGCGGGCAAACTTGATCTGAGGTCAGTCAGGGTTGGTAGGGGATTATGAGTAAGGGGAGGAGCTAGGAGCTCAGATCTAAGCTTTGTAAAGTTGCCGGCTTGGATCCGAGATCGGATCCGTATCCCACAGGTTGCAGACAAATAAAGTTTACCTACTCAGATGGAACGTCATGGTGAGTACATAACTTCTTATTTCGACACCCTGCTCAAGAAATGCAAGAGAAAACTGGGTATAGTATTGACTATCCTGTCTGTAAGGGACATTTTTCAGACCAAAGTCTCAGTTACAACAATAATTTCCCAGTGAAGATTTAGCTTTCTGACCTTAAACAGGTCAGTGCTCAATCTATCAAAGGGAAGAAAAGGGAGATTTAAGAAAAAAATTGTAATAATAGATGCAGACACAAGCCTGGGACCCCTCAGAGCTGAGAAAATACAGAGATCAGTCATGCCTCAGCAAGGCTGACCCCTGCCCAAGCGGGAGATTCATTTTATTGGCATTGTCTGCTTCACCATCTGCTGAGAAGCAAGATGAGATTAAACCTCTAAAGATAAAGATAGGGAAAGGGAGACAAGTAAAGAAAAAGAAAAACAAAAGGAAAGGTCTAGGAAGAAATCTCCAGAGGCAGTGCTGAAAGCCCCTAGACTTTTGCATCCAGTGTTAGGACTTGAGCAAATATGGAGCAGATCTCCATTTCTGATATGTTGTTTTTTCCATGGAGCCGGCCATTCTTCTGTTCCATTCTCCTACACTTCAGGAAAGATTGATCAACAGTTCCTCCTTATCACTTTTTGTAGCGTCTTTATTTAGGTCCTTTTGTCAAGAAACCTTTCTGAAGGTAACATTGATAGAATGATTTGGAAATTTCTGCAGATTCAGAATGAGATAAGGTATTCTCCTGGCACCTCTCCCACCAAAGTTTCCAAGTCTGGCCCAAGCAACACCCTTATTGGTTACTCCTTCCCCAGTCTGCCGTTGGATCTGGTACCAATAGTTCCAAGTAATGTCTGTGATAGAACCTTGTCAGAGCTTGGAGCATGTTCTATTTTGACTCCAGCATTTTCCCTCCCCTTTTGACTCCAACACTGTTGGATTGTGAGGGGTCAGGGCAAAGGCATAGGGGATGAGCTCATCTCTAAGGTTTTTGGAACCATCTCTGACATTAGGCACTTTGGCCATACCTCAACTGTGATGTATGCTTCAGAGCAGAGTCTGATTATGGCTGGGGGCATTCCTTCCTTAGGGTCTTCACATCCTAGGAGGTCTTCCTTAGTACCAATCTTGGTTTAGGCTTTTGAAGCTTTTGAGAGGGTTTCTCATATGCACCATGCACCATCTCCTTCTGAATCTTGTGTCTTGCACACATCCTGTCAGTCAGGGACATCCAGCCTCAATTAGCGTCTAGGGTCCTGTCTTGACGAGTTCCCATTCTGCTTCTGAGCCTTCTCTAGAGCCTTCCACTGAAGAAAGCCATAGGAAACTGTCTTCCAAAAGGAAGCATGTAGACTCCTCCCAGGAGGTCACTCATTGAAGATACAGACTTCAAGGAAGGGTAGGGATCCTTGAAGTCACCCCTAGAAGACTTCTCCTTCAGAGAGATCCTCAGATTGATAAATAAGAGGAAGTTAGTCCTCTGAAGCCCAACCCAGAGGAGTCTATATTTGTTGAGGCTTTTGGGGCTAACTCATTTACTTCCTGGGTGGTCCATTCTGCTTGATGAGCTTATTGATTTGGTCTTGCATCAGGCTTGGAAGGAGCCTGATGTGGTGGAGCCGACCCCATAAAATCTAATAAAATTCTTGTCTCTCCTAGTAATAGGCTACATTGGAGCAAGGGTTTTCCTGTAAATGGCATGGTGGTAACTGCAGCCAATAAGAAGGAACTTTCTGAAGAGATCACTTCTGTCCATTATCCTGACAGGGAGTTGGACAGGTTTGGAAGGCGGACTTAAGCTTCAGCGACATTTGCTGTTGGCATGCTATACTGTCTAGCTCACTTCACTAGATTTCAGAGGGACTGGACTAGGAAATTTTCCAAATTCCTGTTGAGTAATGTGCCTGCTGATTTACAGAAAACTGTAGAATTGCAGCTGTCTACCCTACAATCAGTGTCCAACATGTCCATGTGCCTGCTTCCCGACGCAGCAGATCACATTTCTAGAGTGGAAGGCACTGGCATTACTATTTGTGGCATTCTTGGATGCATCTCTGCGATTTTGAGAACTTAATGAAGTCCTTCATCAACTCTCACTTTGGTTCAACACTCTTTGGACCGAAAGTCAAATATATGGTTATCGGAAACAAGCAGGAGGGCAAGAACGTCTGAGGTAGGCATGCGTTTTTCCACCCCCACCCTAAAAAGGGCTTTTTCCAGAGCTACAATAGTGGAAAGAAACTGTAGACCCAATGTCTTCTCTGTCTGGGTTCAATCTGTGTGTTATGGGATCAAACTGCAATCTGATGGTGTCCAATTTCCAAAACTTCCATTCAACAAGCCCTGCCTCCTCTACCTGTAAGCCCTCATATTACTAGAACTGCCTCAGGTCTAGTTTGCCATGGTTCCAGACAGAAGCTTGGTAGTTTTTTCCTTCCCGTATCCTTTTTAGGACTGCTTTTTTCTCTTCTACCCATTTTCTTTTTTTATTTTTTTTCGTTTGCTTGTGGTGTTAGTAGTGTGTATGTATGTGTGTGTGTGTGTGTGTGTGTGTGTGTGTTACTGATATGTTTGTACTGTTTACTATAGACATGTTAGGTAAATTAGGTAGTTGATTTCCCACCTTTTGGGACTTTATAGAGTATGTTGTTTAGGTAGTATGGAGAAAGGCTTTAAAAAATGCATATCTTGCGGTCATAAGCTTTCCTCCCAGGATGCTCTCAACCAATGTTTACTGTCTTGAGGCTGCTCATCTGGAGTCCCCTTGTGCAACTTGCAAAGGCTTCGGCTCTTGCATGGTCATTGAGAGGAGGGCCAAGCTCATACTCGGGAGGTGGGGGGTGATTCTTCCTTAGCCTTCTCCAGTAAAGGTGACAAGATGGTGTCACAAACATGCTAAGAATCCCAAAACCCCTAAGGCAGACCATAAGCAGTTGTCTCTGGCTGCTCCTCTCATTTCAGGTAAGTTGTATATGAAAGTCCCAAGACCTTCAGATTCCCCACCCCATCCCCCATGGCCTCAGCTCCATTGTCTGCTCTCACACCTTGGAGTTGATTGCCATGGGGGCCTGTGTCCCAGAGTCAGTCTTCCTCGACTCCACTTCCTCAGAGCTGATTTCTTTCATTTCCTCAGCGTTCCCTTACCATCAGTGTTTGCAGCCCTTTTTCTGACCAGGGGGTTTCTTCAGGATGGGCTTTCTCCTCCTTTTCACCCTCAGCACCTGGGTGTTCTCTCCAGAGTCTTCCCCTTCACTTCCTTAGATACAACCTTCCCCAGCTTGGACCAGTAGACCAGAGCCATTGCACTGTCAGCTGTCATCCAAGGCCTCATCGATGGCCTCCTTTGTTAGATCACCCTGGTCTATGGGAAATTTAAAGGCATCAGATTTGGAGCAGCTGATGAGTTCCTTTTTACAGGTGCAGATGAAGTTAGGCCTCATCCCTTCATCTCCCTGCCCTTGCTCCAGTGCCTCGGCTCTTATCGCTTGGATTCCTCCCCTGAGTCCTTTGGCTCAGAGTTCTACAGAGCCAGTCATCTCCAATTCTTTAGGACCGGAACCAACAGCCTAGATGATATAGATTCCAGTCCTGACCTTGGCTTCTTCAGAAGGTAATGATCTGCAGGTCGAGTTTGGTGATCCCCATTTTGGGGTCATCTCTCACACTCAGGGCTTCTGCCTTTGATAACTAGGCCCTGGTCTCTGCATCTGGCCAAGGGTGGAATGGCTGTGGATTCCAGCACCGCTTTGGGGTCTTCAGAACCTAGGTCCTCTGTGTCATAACAGCCTGCCTCTGCATTCAGTGTTGTGGAGAAGATGTTCTCCTGCCAGGAAAGAGAGTGGTCTAGCTAGACTTATGTACCCCCTCTTCCACATCTGTGATTGTGACTGCTCCTCATCTGGCTCCAGAACAGCCTGCTACTGTTGGTCTCCAAACTGCCCTCCCAGTAGGGCCCCCAGCCTCTGCCATTTCCCCTTCTGATTCTCCAGGGTGGGAAGTCTCTGGGAGGAGGTGGTGTAAAAGGAAGCACCTGGACTCACCCAAGGAATCCCTCATTGAGAACACTGACGTTGAAGAAGGGTCCCCGAAATCCCCAGCAAAGATGCCTTCTTTGGCGATCTTCTAGAGCTCCTTTGTCAGTGTGGGACTGGACTTCTGAATCCCTTCAGCAGTCCAGCCCCAACACTGGACTGCCAAAGCCCCTTTTGCAGATGAGTTGGTGTTTTTGGACGGGTTTGTGGTGAGTCCATCCACATACTGGATGGTTTCCCCTCAGGATGCACTTCTTAATTTAGTGTCCTTGAGAGGGTGGGAGGAACTCCATATGGTGAAATAAGCCCAACAAGAATCTCTCGCCCTCACTAAGGATCAGCTTCACTAGAGTAAGGGTTGCACTTTGGATGCCATTATGGTGGCAGTCGACACCAAAAAGGACATTTCTGAGGAGTGCTCCTTGGTCCATCCACTGAATAAGAGCGTGTCTGGCATTGGACCGCTTAGGGAAGCGCTTTTATGCCTCAGTCAGCTTTGCATTGAGAGCATTAACTTATGTAGCTCACTTGACAAGACTTCAGCAGGACATTTTATCAAAAGTGTTAAGAGCAGTAAAGACACAGCGGTCTCCAGACGCTCAGAAGATTCTGGAGACTTGACTCTCCACCCTTTTATCTATTTCCAGACTGTCTTTGTGTTTGCTTTCTAGTGCAGCTCACACTCACATCAATGTGTGTTGCCACTCCTGGATGAGATTGTATGATTTTGCAGATTGCTTTAAGGCGTCCTTTAATGCCTTTTTTGATGGCTCATCTCAGTTTGGGTCGAAGGATGAGCACACTTTGACCAGGAGTGAACAAGACAGAGAGATGCCATGTGCCATTGGAGTTTATTTTGCTACACCTGAATGATCCTTTTCTCGGAACGGGGGGGGGGGGACATCTGATCAGGAAATCTCAGCAGTCCTTTTAAGAGGCACCATCTGAGGGTTCTCCCCATGTCAGGGGAGGGGGGACCACAGTAGATGCCCCCCTGTCAGCAGGGGTGATCCGCAGAACCAAGACTTCCATGGAGGTTTCTCCAGGAGACCCTTTCAATGACCCTGAAGGTTTGCCCAGCTCTGGAGGCAGTTGGGAGTCAATTGGCTCTGCACCTGAAAGCTTGGAAGGCCATGGGTGTTTAGGGTCATATCCAGAGGCTCCTCAGTTACATTTTTAGAAGTCCTCTAACTCTCAGGATACTTTTAGATGTTCCACTCCATTAGAGTGGAGCAGCGGTCATCAAAATTCAGAAGCTGCTAGCAAGTAGTCATCCAAGAAGGCTCCACCAGTGCAACAAGGATTTGGGGTCTACTCAAGGTTCTTTTTGGTTCCAAAGATTGGATTTGAACAAGTTAAACCAGTCTGTGAAGCAGGCCAAGTTCCAGATGGTCACTGTGCAGTCCGTCTTATCTTGGTTGAGGAAGGATGACTGGTTGTGTTCTGTCAATCTCAAGGACGCTTACAGTCATATAAATATTGAGAGGCAGTCCAGGAGATTCCTAAGCTTCCAGCTGGGAGCCGATCATTATCAGTTTAGAGCACTGCCATTCGGTCTCACCGCCGCACTGCTGATGATGGTTTCTTCAGAAAGTGGTCCGTTCCAGAGTGACTGTAGTCCTCCTTGTTCTGTTTTGGACTAGTCAAGTGTGGTTCCCCTTCCTTTGGCCTCTCCTGAGGGTACCCTCCTTTGGTCTTGGATCCCATTCTGGATCTCATTTTTCATCCAGAAGCCTTGGCTCCAACCTTTGAACTTTCAATTTAACCACTTGGTTTCTCCAATTCCCTTGATGGTTCGGAATCCCGGGCTTTTGGAAAATGTTGTCCACTTCCTTGCATCTTCCCAGAAGTCGTCTACTCATAAGGTGTATGCTAGTAAATTGAAACAGTTTTCCTTAAGGGGTTTCTTTCAGGGTCTGGATTCCTTTTCAGCACTCCCAGAGTCTCTCCTGGATTTTCTGGCAGATTTGTTTAACTCTGGGTCTAATTACTTCATGATTAAAGTGTAGTTATCCACTATTTCTAATTTACACATAGGTAGAGATAATGTGCCTTTGCTTGCCCTAAAGATCTCTCAAGGTTTTTCTTAAAAGGACTTTGCTACTGCGTTTTCTGGTGTGAGATCCTGTTACATCCTGGGACTTGCCATTTATGCATCGGGTGCTGGCTTCTCCCCCCTTTGAGCTTTCTGCTATTGTTGTTGTTAAGTTATCAAGGAAGACTGTTTTTGGTGGCCATTACGTCTGCCAAGCATGTGTCATAGTTAAAAGTCCTTTCTGTTCCTACTTATCTGGTTTTCCACAAAGAAAGTGTGTCCCTCAGACTGGATCCTTTCTTTTTTGCCTAAGATGGTAACAAAAAATTTGAATCAGTGCATTTATTTGCTAGTCTTTTTCCCTGAATTTTCTATCAGGGGTGAATATCTTCTGCCTTGCCTTGACGATGTTCTTCATCTCACATTGCTGCAGTCCTAACAATTGGGGTAGTCCGCTGTCCACGGTCGGCCCGAATATCAAAGTATAAGGCTGACGTCGGTCAGGGCGCATTTAACTGACGTCAGGACGTCAGGGTACAAATGCGCATGACCGGCGTCATATCCTCAGTCTTTTTTGCCGCATGGTCCGATGCAGAAGCAGCATTGCAAGTGCGGTTGGCGTTCTGAGATTTTTCGATTTAGAAGTTTCAGACCGAGTTCAAAGTTGGCTAAGTACCCGTTGGGAATATTTTAGTTTTTCTTGCCTCAGTCATTTACGGATGTCAGAAAAAGTTAATAATTGCGTTTCTTGTGGGAAACAGATACGCATAGAGATTATCATACTTTGTGTATTCCTTGCTTAGGGCCTGAGCACGACGTTGTTGGCTGTCGCTCTTGTGCTAGATTTAATAAACGCACTATAAAAAGAAGGTTGGATTGTGCAAGGTTAGTCTTTGGGAAGCGGTGCAATTATAAAATGCCGTCGGATGCTCCGACGCCCGCTTCCTCAAAGAAGCGCAAGGACAAGACAGTTAAGCCTAGGCTAGAAGAACCGTCTGTACCGGACGCCGGTTCTTTAGAGGTGTCGGCCACCGGAGATTTCTTTGTGTTCCCAGAGTGAGACCTTATTATTGCAAGATGTGGCCTCTCAGGAGGCAAGTCAGGCTGAGGGGGCTTCTCAGGTTACTATACTCCCCTCCCTTCCTAAGGTGGCTAGGCCCTCTCCTTCTGTTTCTAAGGCTTCTCCCAGGGGCGGGCCAGGTTTAGCTTCAGTTGGTGTTACCCCTAGCTCTTCAGGTACTATGCCCAAGAAGCATATGCTTAAAATGGCAGAAGATTTGATTACTTTGATTAGGGGTTCTATGCCCCCTCCTGCTAAGAGGCCTAGGGTGGAGCCTGAGCTGGGGGGTTTTGAGCAAGCTTCAGATGTTTCAGAGTCTTGGCTGAAGACTTGCAGGAGTACTCTCCTTATTCTGATTCTGATGTGGATGATTCTACTCCTTCTGCTACTCCTCCTGAGGATTTTTCTTTTTCAGAAACTCTTCATTCCATGAGGGAGCATTTTAAGTGGGAGGGTCAGGACTTCTCTGATTCCAGGAAAAGGCTTAGGGAATTTCTGTTTTACCCCAGCATAGGCCTTTGGCTATACCTCCTGTTTTGGATGTAGTGGAAGATGTTTTACAGAGGCTTCTCTTAATCCTGATTCTTTGCCTCCTGCTCCTGTTAAGCGGATAGGTATTACAGGGTGCCTGAAGTTCACAAGTATCTTTTAAGAGTCCTAGGGCAGACCCAGAAACTGTTAGCCAGGGGCCTAAGGGTGTTAAGGCTTCTGTTGTTAAGAATCCGGTTCCTACAGATAAGGAGGCTAGGGCCTTGGATAGATGGGGAAAGAAAGTTTATACTTCTTCCACTCTTGCTATGAGGGCTCTGAATTGCCAGTTTCACATGTTGAAATACCAAAACTATCTCCTTTCACAATTGAAGTCTAAGGTTGATGCTCTGGCAGTTGGTATTGATTGTAAAGAGTTGCAAGATTTAGTCCATGTTTCTGAACAGGTGGGTAAGCATTCTTTGCAATGTGGTTTTGATGCTGTACAGGCCTCGTCTAGGGTGGCTGCCACTGGGACTGTTCTTCGCAGGCACGCCTGGCTGAGGGATCAGAATTTGTCTGAACATGTTAAAACAAGGATTTTAGATGCTCCTTTACAATCTGACGTGTTGTTTGGTCCTCCTGTTGAGACAGTCTTAAAGAAAATGGAAGACAAGGCTAAGTCTATGCAGACTGTTAAAGATTTTTGCAGGTCCAGCCTCCAAAGTTTAGTAGAAATTGGCCTACTAAGGGGTGGGCGTATCCTTCTTATGATTCCCAGTCTAGGGGTAAATCTAGGCGTGGTAAGGGCAGAGCTCAGGGCTCTTTCAGGCCTAGAACAGGGAGTTCTCCTGCACAGGCTTGGTGAGGGCAGGGGTCAGTCCTTTCGTAAACAGACCCAATGACCTACCTTTTCAGCTGCCAGAGCCTGCTCGTCTGGCAGCACCTTTGGGAGGAAGGTTGGCACTTTTCAAAGAAAATTGGAGTTTAATTACCCAGGACAGATGGGTATTGGATATCATACACCACGGCTACAGGTTTTATTTCCATACCTTGCCTCCTTTCAAAGGCATGCCAGGCGTTCCTCCTCAACAAAGAATAGAGGCTCACAAACAGGTTTCTCTGTTGCTCCAACTAGGGGCCATACAGCTGGTCCCTCTGCCAGAAGTGGGCCTAGGATTTTATTCTCGCCTGTTCCTAGTACCAAAGAAGGGGAACACGTGGAGACCAATTTTGGATTTATCTATCCTCAACACTTATCTGGACATTCCCAAGTTCAAAATGTTGGCGTTGCAGCAGCTTTTACCTCTGCTGGGCAAAGATCATTGGATGGTAACTTTGGATCTCAAGGAGGCGTACCTTCATGTTCCTATCAGACTCAGTTGCAGAAAGTATCTGCGTTTTCGAGCTGGGACTTCTCACTATCAGTTCTCTGCATTGCCCTTTGGCTTATCTACTGCGCCCAGAGTGTTCACGAAAGTTCTGGCTCCAGTGATAGCTTTCTTCAGACTAAAAGGAATACAGATCTATCCTTATTTGGACGACTGCCTAATTCTGGCTCAAGGAAGGGAAGAGCTTCTTCGTCATTTGGAATATGTGATAGCAGTGCTAAGATGCCTAGGGTATTCTGTGAGCGAAATAAAGTCCAGTCTAGTACCCTCTCAAGACATGTGCTTTCTGGGTGTGAGACTGAATACAGCAGCCCAGATGGCCTTTTTAACCCCGGACAAACAAAAGAGTCTATCCCTTTACTTCCATCAACTATCTCATCAGTCCGGGCTGACTGCAAGGACAGTCCTTCAAGCCTTAGGGTTCATGGCATCTTGTATTCTGGTGCTTCCCAATGCCAAACTGCATATGAGGAAGCTACAATGGTATCTCAAAATGTATGGACACAGCACTGCCAGGATCTGGACACTGTCATTCAAATAATACCTTGCATTCAAAAGGAATTTTTGTGGTGGGCTCAGGAATGTCACCTAAACAAGGGACTCTCTGTGACCCGGCCAGAGGCGAGTCAGATTTTAACGACAGATGCCTCAGACAAAGCTTGGGAGCTCATCTCAATGGAAAGTGGATACAAAACAAGTGGCCTGTCAGACTACAACATCTACATATCAACATGAAGGAGATGTTAGCAGTCCAGTTTGCTTTAATTGCTTTCAAGGAATTACTTCTTCCAGGGCAGGTGTTGATTCTAACAGACAACACAACTGTCATGTGGTACATCAACAAGCAAGGGGAACATTCTTATCCTCTATGCAGGCAAGCAATGATTTTGTGGGAGACTGCTCTCAGTTTACAGCTCAATCTTCAGGCAAGGTTTCTGCCAGGAGCACAGAACTCCTTAGCAGATGTGTTGAGCAGGCAATTATGGATCCCCACGAGTGGAAATTGGATCCTCATGTATTTCAGAAATTGACAGTGTCATGGGGAACTCCAGACATAGATCTGTTCGCTTCTCCACTAAACCATCAGCTGCCAAAGTTTTGCACAAAAGGTTTCATCCCACAGCTTGGAGAGTGGATGCTCTTTCTTTCAATTGGAGCAATCTTCATGTGTATGCCTTTCCACCTCTGCCTCTCCTCCCAAAGGTACTTCTGAAAGTCAGACAGGACAAGCCAAGGATGATCTTAATAGCTCCGGATTGGCCTCGACAACACTGGTACCCATTACTGAGAAGTCTGGTATGGAAGCCTCCATGGCCTTTGCCTTGATTCCACACCTGTTGTCGCAGGAGGACAACCATTTGCTAAATGTCAAGCTTCACTCTCTGCACCTAACAGCCTGGCATATTCTGTTTTGAGCCATAGTGGGCCTCCACTTCCTCAGCAAGTTTTGAATGTTATCTTGGAAGCTAGGAGGCCTAGTACAAGGAAAGTGTACGCAGACAAATGGAAGAGATTTTTGTTTTGGAGTGCAGCAAAAGATTTTGATGTTTCTGAGCCTAATTTATGTGTGGCTCTTCAATATCTTACTGAGTTACTAGACAAAGGTTTGTCTTTCTCTTCTATTAAAGTTCATGCTGCAGCAATTTCAGCTCACTATGATTGCAACCCACCATTGTTTTCTCATCCTTTGTTCAAGCAGTTTCTTAGAGGGCAAAGAATATAAGACCCCACGAAGAGCTCCTACTCCTGCTTGGGATCTCAATTTTGTGTTGGAGAAACTCACTCTACAACCTTTTGAGCCTGCAGCTACTGCTGAGTTGAAGTATTTATCATGGAAGACTGCTTTTTTGTTGGCCATTACCTCTGCAAGACGGGTTTCTGAATTACAGGCCCTTATGGCAGTTGAGCCTTTCTTGATTTTCCATAAGGATAGGGTATCATTACGTACTAATCCTTCCTTTATGCCTAAGGTGGTTTCTAGTGTGGCTTTGAACCAAACTATTCATTTGCCTACGTTTATGCAAATCCCCAAAATAAAGGGGAAAGATTTTGCACACTTTAGATGTCCACAGGCAGTTGCGTTATTATTTGGACAGAACTAAAGGTTTCAGGCAGTCTCAGCAGTTGTTTGTTTCTTTTGCTTTGAGTTCTCAGGGCAAGCCTGTATCAAAACAAACTATTTCTAAGTGGATTGGGTTTTGCATTGCTTTCTGTTATTCCCATCATGGCAAGGAGATTCCAGCTGGGATTAGGCCTCATTCCACTAGGGCTACTGCCACTTCAACAGCTTTTTTGAGGGGAGTGGCAACCAAGGATATTTTGGAGGCAGCTACTTGGAGTTCTGTACATACTTTCTCTAAGCATTATCACCTGCCACTTTACTCTAAGTCTAGGGCTGGTTTTGCCACTGCTGTTTTGCAGGGCATTTTGGCAGCTCCTGCTTCCTTGTAGTTAGCCATCCTCCCTTTTCTCTGCTTTGGGATTCTACCCAGTTGTTAGGACTGCAGCAATGTGAGATGAAGAACATAGTACAGTTTTGTACCTACCATAAATGTAGATGTTCGAAGATCCACATTGCTGCGGTCCAATTTACCCTCCCTCCTTCCCCTCTGTACTTGGAGGTGGTTGTGTGGGTTGGGTTGTACATATTGTGTATATTGTATATATTGTACATATAGTTAGTGCAAGGGTGGTTGGTTATTTGTTTGCTGTCTTTTGGTTTTGACCTTTATTTTTAAGGTCTTCTGACATCTGGGGCAAGAAAAGACTGAGGATATGACGCCGGTCATGCGCATTTGTACCCTGACGTCCTGACGTCAGTTAAATGCGCCCTGACCGACGTCAGCCTTATACTTTGATATTCGGGCCGACCGTGGACAGCGGACTACCCAATTGTTAGGACTGCAGCAATGTGGATCTTCGAACATCTACATTTATGGTAGGTACAAAACTGTACTTTCATAGGCAACTGAGTTTCTGTTTGGATAGAACAAGGCCCTTTAGAAAAGCTAAACAATTTTGTCTCATTTTCTAAGTCCCAATTGAGTTCTTCTGTTTTTAAGGTTACTTTGTCCAAATAACTTTGATTGTATTTCCTTTAATTATGGTTTAAAGGGGAAGTTGTTGCATTTCAAATCCAAAGGTCATTCCACCAGAGCTGTGGCTACTTTCCATAGTATTTTTTTCTTTAGAGCTGCTTTGAATAACATTTGTGCAGCAGTGGGTAGGTCATCAAACCTTTGTGTCACATAACAAATTGGATATCCAGTGCAGGTCTGTGACTTCATTTGGCTCAACGATGTTGTGCAGTATCCTTCCTTGAGGTCTCTCTAGGGTGTTACAGGGCTGAGACTCTGATGTCCTTCATGGATGCATCTGCAGTCATAACAACTGGGTTGTCCTGTCGTCAGGCAGCCCTGCAGTCGGCCGGATTCCAAAGTCCGGGTCCGGCTTCGGCTGATGTCGCACTCCACCCGACGTCATCTCTGTTGGTCTTCGGGTATAAAAGCATCAGCCGACGCCATTTTCCTCAGTCTTTCTTGCCGCGTGGCGCCCGAAGCAGAAGCTGTTCGCAAGTGCCGGTCGGTCGGATCCAGAGATTACTTCTACCGAATACTACTTCGAAGACTTCTAAAGCTAAGTACCCCGTTGGGGACTCTTTCTTGCCTCAGCCGATGGTCAGAAAAAGTTAACAATTGTTTAACCTGTGGGAAACAAATACCTCATAAAGATTTCCACTCTTACTGTCTGCCTTGTTTAGGCCCAGCCCACGACGTAGCAGCCTGTTCGGCCTGTGCTTCTTTCAACCGACGAACGCTTAGGCGTCGGTCGGAGTTTGCAGAACAGTTTTTCGGTTCTGATTTTGCGTACATTATGCCGTCGGATCCTCCGACTACCCAATCTACCAAAAAACGCAAAGAAAAAGACCGACACTCGCGGTCCGCGGTTTCGGCCGAAACCATGGTTAAGCAAACCGCGAGTGTCTCGGTTTCGGCCGAAACCGAGAAAACTGATCAAAGTACAGCTGAGCCTATTCCTACAACTGAGGCCCCTGCAACAACTCTTGAATCGACCTCAGAAATTTTACCCACTACGGTGGCTGACTTATCAGACACCATCCCCTTGGATGTCTCTACCCCAGCACGTGGTGCTGCTAGGCCTCCAGCAGCCATGTCCATTAAGGCCTTCGCCAGGGCTAAAGCAGCCAAGACTACTAAAACAGTGCCTGTTAAACCCCCCACATCCAGGCCCTCTTCTAGTTCTCAAATGCTTACCTTGGCAGAAGATTTAATTTCTTTAATTAAAGGATCTCAATCTCACCCAGACAGGGCCTCTCAGCCCCCAGAGACCTAGGGCAGAGCCCCCTGAGCCACTGTCTTCTGATGATTCTGCTGATGAATCAGACATAACTGACCAGCCAGAGGCTCCCTTCTCCAATTTTGAAGATTCTGATGCTGAAGAATCCATTCCAGCTGCTTCCCCACCAGAAGAATTCTCCTTTGGGGAAACCTTGCATGCCATGTGAGAACAGTTCCAATGGCAGCAACAGGATTTTTCAGACTCCAGAAAAAGACTTAGGACCTTTCTGCACCTCCCACAGCACAGGCCCTTAGCTATACCTCCTGTTCTCTCTGTGGTGGATGATGCTTTCAATGATGTCTGCTCCGCTCCAGATTCTTTACCCCCAGCCCCTGCCAAACCAGACAGATTTTACAGGGTGCCAGATACTCATCACCACCTTTACAAGGCCCCACTTGCAGACCCAGAAACTATCCCAGGGTCCCAAGGCAGTAGCCGCGACCATAGCTAAAAACCCTATTCCTTCTGAAAGGGAAGCAAGGTCATTAGACAGATGGGGTAAAAAGGTCTACACTTCAGCTACTCTCTCAGCTAGAGCTTTAAACTGTCAGTTTCACATGATACAATACCAAGAGTTTATGCTTGATCAGTTAACTAAAAAACTAACCACTGATGAATCTCTTGATAAGAAATATGTATTAGAGATGGTAAATAACATACAACAGGTTAGCAACCATTCCTTAAAATGTGGCTATGATGCACTGGAGGCTTCATTTAGATCAGCCATGACTGGCACAGTGATAAGAAGGCATGCATGGCTAAAGGAACAAGCTTTACCGGATCATGTTAAAGCTAAGTTACTAGATGCTCCCATGGACAAGACAAGTTTGTTTGGTACACCTGCCCAGCAGGTTATGAAGAAAATGGAAGAAAAGGCAAAATCAGTTCAAACTGTTAAAGATTTCCTGCAGGTTCAACCCCCAAGGTTTAGCAGGAACTGGCCTGCCAAAAATTGGTCCTTTCCTGACTCCAGAAAATTTCAAAGAGGCAGGAATAGACGTTCCAGAGGCAGAAACCAATCCAGAGGAGGTGCCTACAGAGGACGACAGTGGCAAGGTAACAACAGAGGCACAGACACAGCCACTGCCACTACCTCAGCACAACCACAGTGACTTAACCCTAAATCCGCCTACCAGGGAACAAATAGCAGCTCCTCTAGGCGGAAAGTTAACATTATTTTCAAAGAACTGGCACTACATAACAAAAGACAAGTGGATTTTACAAACCATAGATCAAGGTTACCGGTTTCACTTCCACACTTTACCAGTCAAAAGAGGAATGCCAAATCTACCTCCAAATCAAAAACAGAGGCTCTGCCAGATAATGGAGTTAGCAAACATGAGAGCTGTGGAAAGAGTGCCAACAGCAGAGCAAGGAAAGGGGTTCTATTCCAGACTATTCCTAGTTCCAGGAAAGGAAAAAAGTTGGAGACCAATTCTCGACCTGTCCACCTTAAATACATACATCATTGTCCCAAAATTCAAAATGCTGACCCTACAGCAACTTCTTCCCATGCTGGGCAAGGAGTCTTGGCTGGTAACTCTAGATCTCAAGGAGGCATACCTGCACGTCCCCATTCGACCAATCTGCAGAAGATACCTCAGATTTCTTGCAGGATCAGAGCACTATCAATTCTCAGCATTGCCCTTTGGCTTATCTACTGCGCCCAGAGTATTCACAAAATGCCTGGCATCAGTAATCGCACATTGCAGACTACAGGGAATTCAAATTTACCCATACCTGGACGACTGCCTGCTACAAGGGGACAACAAAAGCAAGCTGACAACAAATTTACAAAGGGTCATTTACTTGCTACAAGCTCTGGGATACACAGTCAATTTACAAAAGTCAAGGCTGATACCATCCCAAACAAGGACATTCTTGGGCGCGGAATTGGACACATTAAAGCAAATGGCATTCCTGACTACAGAAAAACAAAAAGAACTTCCTCTTTACTTCTTGGCACTAACAAAACTGAACAAGCTAACAGCAAGGAAAGTTCTGCAGGCCTTGGGCTTCATGGCATCATGCATAATCTTGGTTCCATTTGCCAGACTACACATGAGGAAACTACAGTGGTACCTAAAGAATTTATGGTCCCAACACAGGCACAGTCTAGAAACAGAAATCCCACTAATTCCATGCTTAAAACAGGAGTTCCTATGGTGGGCTCAGGCATGCCAGTCAAACCCAGGCCTACCCTTTCGCAGATGTCAAGCAAGCCAGACCATCACAACAGACGCTTCAGACCTAGGATGGGGGGCCCACATGCTGGACAAACGCGTGCAAGGATTGTGGACACAGGATCAACTTCACCTGCACATCAATCTAAAAGAAATGCTGGCAGTAAAACTGGCAATCCAAAAGTTCAAACCATTTCTCAAAGAGGGCCAGTTGATGATAAGGACAGACAACACCACAGTCATGTGGTACATCAACAAACAGGGAGGCACTCATTCATACCCACTATGCAGAATGACCTTGGAGCTGTGGACCCTGGCACTCAGCTACAACATCCAGTTACAGGCAATATTTGTACCGGGGAAAGACAATACTCTAGCAGACATATTAAGCAGAACCACTTCGGATGCCCACGAATGGAAGCTGCACCCGGACATCTTCAAGACCATCTCAAAGAAATGGGGGATGCCACAGATAGACCTATTCGCATCACCTCTCAATCACCAGCTCAAAAAATTCTGCACAAGGACATTCCACCCACTAGCATGGAAAGTGGACTCGCTCTCCTTCAACTGGAAAGGCCTAACAGCATATGCATTCCCACCTCTTCCCTTGATACACAAGGTACTACTAAAAATCAAGGAAGAACGTCCAAGGATAACCCTGATAGCTCCCAACTGGCCAAGACAGCACTGGTACCCACTACTGAGGAGCATGTCTCGGAACAATATGTGGCCAATACCCCTGATGCCTTTGATGTTAACTCAGAACAACTACAGCATCATACATCCAAACCTAAAAACGTTGCAACTAACTGCATGGAACATCACATAGCAGCAGCTAATCCAGAACTTTCCCAAAGAGTTAAAGACATTATTCTTGAAGCACGCAGACCTTCAACAAGAAGGAACTATGCTGGAAAATGGAAAAGGTTTGTCATTTGGAGTACGGAAAGAGGAAAAGATGTGTCAAACATAGATATGCCTAACATTCTGGAGTATCTGGCCGAACTTCTTCATTCAGGCCTGTCCTACTCCTCCATCAAGATACATGCATCAGCTATTTCAGCAGAATACAGCTTTGATCCACCTGTTTTTCGCACCCTTTGCTCAGGCAGTTCCTCAGAGGAATCAAGAATGTAAAACCTCCAAGGAAACCACCATTACCAGCTTGGGATTTAAACTTTGTGCTAGAAAAGTTGACACTATCACCCTTTGAACCATCAGCAACAGCAGACCTACAACACCTGTCATGGAAAACTGCTTTCCTACTGGCAATTACTTCAGCAAGGAGGGTTTCAGAACTACAGGCCTTAATGGCAGTGCAACCCTTCCTAATCTTCCACCAAGATAGAGTGTCCATGAGGACTAATCCTACATTTATGCCCAAGGTGGTATCCAGAGTGTCTTTAAACCAGGCAATCCACCTACCTACCTTCTTTCCCAACCCACAAAACAGAGGGAAAGAATACTGCATACCTTGGATGTACATAGACAGCTACGCTACTACTTGGACAGAACAAAAATAGCAGAAAGACTGACCAACTTTTGTAGCCTATGCAACAGGAAGGGAAGGAAAAGCTATTTCCAAACAGACAATCTCCAAATGGATAGGAAATTGCATACGATTCTGTTACTCCTTCCATGGAAAACCAATTCCACAGAACATAAGACCTCATTCTACAAGGGCAACAGCCACTACCACAGCCTTCTTACGAGGAGTGGCAACCAAAGACATTATTGAGGCGGCTACTTGGACCTCCGTGCATACATTTGCCAAGCATTATAATTTGCCTCTATACTCCAGATCCCGAGCAGGGTTTGCCACTGCTGTACTGCAAGGGATCCTAAATACACCATAATCTATTTTTTATCCTCCTCCCCTAGTTGGCTATGGTATTCTACCCAGTTGTTATGACTGCAGATGCATCCATGAAGGACATAGTACAGTTTTGTACCTACCATAAATGTAGATGTCCGAACTGGATAGCATCTGCAGTCAGGATTACCCACCCTCCTTCCCCTCTGTGGTACTCCTAGGGTGTTTACCCTCCTAATAGCTAGCTCTTGGGGGGGAGTCTTTTATGGTGTATTTGTTTGCATACATGCTTATTGTTGTGTTTACCTCTATCTATTTGGAAACATTGGCATCTATCCAAATTTTAGCCTGCAAGAGGGCTACTGGCAACTGGGGCAAGAAACACTGAGGAAAATGGCGTCGGCTGATGCTTTTATACCCGAAGACCAACAGAGATGACGTCGGGTGGAGTGCGACATCAGCCGAAGCCGGACCCGGACTTTGGAATCCGGCCGACTGCAGGGCTGCCTGACGACAGGACAACCCAGTTGTTATGACTGCAGATGCTATCCAGTTCGGACATCTACATTTATGGTAGGTACAAAACTGTACTTTCTACAGGTTAAAGCCAGATGGAAAAGAAAGCATCTGATATGAAAGTTATGTACTCACCATAGTGATAGATCCACGTTGTCTGTTTCTGTCTGGTTCATCCTTTACCTCCACCCATCCCTCCCTTTTTGGTCTAGTCTGTTACCTCGGGTATGATCAACTGGAGAGCCTTCTTTTTTTGGGGGGGTGGGGGGGTTCTTGGCCTTTCCCTCACGGTCTACATCTGAGTGTTTAGTAAGTGTAGAGGGAACAAACTAGATCTGGGGCATTCTAGTAATGTGGGAGGTTATGGGTAGAGGAGGTGGAGCTTGCTGAGCAGAAGTCTTGTGATTCAGCCGGTATCTGATCAGGTAATCCACAGGCTGAACCAGATGGAAATGGACAACACTGATCTGTTATAGTGAGTACATAGGTTTCATTTCCGCATGTCGCAGAGTTTTGCCTAGAACACTTATGCTTACAAAACCCTGGCAGAGGGAAGGGGAAATTATTTCAGTGGATGTCATTTACCGGGTATAGGTGGCTTGCTGAATCAAGGGTTTCAAGGCCCCTTTTACCAAGAAACCCTTTCAGCACTCCTAAATGGTTGCCTGACTGCCTCATTCTAGAGGCAGTTGGTGGGGCTTATCTCTTTAGCCTCACACCTGGCTGGCCATCACTCAAGAGTCTTTGGTGCAGAAGTCATCACCAGAGGCTACATTATTTGGTTTGTTTCCCCGCAACATGCAGAAAGAGAATTCCCTATGTACCTAATCAGAAGCATTTGGCAGCAGCAGAAGTGTCAAAGCTGCAAGAAAAATGAGTTCAGGGAGTCTCACCAGACCAGCAAGTTTCCAGAGTCTATTTATCATTCTCTTTGGTTCCAAAAAAAGACAGTGGATATCCGGCCCATTCTGGACTTCAGTCACCTAAACCAGTTTGTGAAACAAAGTTTGGAATGGTCACAGTTCAGTCCATCCTACCTGTTAGAATGACTGGATTTGCCTTCAGGATGCCTGGTACCATGTCAGGTTAGTGAAGCAGTCCAGGTGGTTTTACCACTTTCAGCCAGGGGCCAGTTATTTCCAGTTAGAGCACTGCCCTTTGGTCTCACCACAGCCCCCACAGTGTTCACCAAATGCATGGCAGTCTACCTAAAACTTTAAGGGTTCCATATGTTCCCCTAGTAGAGGCCTGGCTCCTTACTGCTCCCAACAAAGATCTCCTTATCCAAGTGTAGGGACTTCTTAATGCATCAGTTTCTTGGAGTTACTGTAAACCTGAAGAAAGTCCAGCTGACATTGACTCAGACAACTGAATTCACAGGTTGCCACATGGACATAATATCCCAAATTGCCAAGCTTTCTGTCTTCAGAGTTCTATTTCTGTCATCAATTTCCAAGGTCCTCTCTTCTTCAAATCCCCATCAAAGCTAATTCTTCGTTTACAGGGATCAGTGGCTGTATCCATTGTGCTGGTTACTCAGGCAAGGTATTACATGAATACTGTAATGGACCCTTTCAGTGTTGCATCAACTCCTTCATTTCCCCATAAAATTCACTCCAATTTGAGGGGGTCACGTTCTTTGGCTGTCCTCTGCTGTAGTCACATGGGATTGACCTTTCACATTTCCACCCCAAATCCACTGTGACAATGGACGCCTCCCTTCTGGGGTGGGTGGGGATTATTTCAAAGGGAAGATGGTTCAAGGCACATGGTCAATGACGGAGGCCAAGCTTCACATAACATCTTGGTGATGAGGGCATCTTCCTAGCAATGTAGGCCTTTCAGAACTCCTTCCTCAATGGTGTGATATCCATCCAAACAGACAACATGGCAGCAGTCTGGTGCAACAAGCAAGGGGGGAACCCATTCATATCTGTAGCGTCAGGAAACCGTAAGCAATGTCTTAAAGCTTTCTAGTGACAACACATCCTGAAGAGTTCAATTCTTTTGGTGGACAAACTGAGCACATTTAGTCTTCTGCCTCATAAGTGGTCCCTTAATCAGTGGCAGCTATGATTTCAGTCGACAGGGTCCAGCCATGCTGCAGCATTTTTATTTCCTACTTGAGCACTAAGTGCAGCAGCTAGTTCACCCTGATCCCAAGAGAGGGGCAGTTATTGAGGGATGTGTTATAGTCCACAGTTGCCCCTCCTCCCCATTACCTTTTCCCTTTATAATAAAGATTCTACTAAAAGCTATCTGTTGCAGGGTAACATCGATTCTCATTGCCTTCCCAGTTCCCCCTTCCAGACTTGGCAGGTTTGCTTTCCTTTACTCTGGCCTCATCAGAAATGCCCTCTCTGGGTGCTGGATCCTCTTCCAGACCTATCTTGCCGACCCGACCTGCCTCACCAAGACTTGAAAGCCCTGAAACTAACCACATGGATGTTCTTTGTGTTTCACTGTTGCAGTCATCACATTAGGATTATCTGCTTGCAGTAGCCCTCACTTGGCCTGATTATCAAAGTCTTGGGTCCTGCGTCAGTTGCTGTCTCATCTTCCATGACGTCCGGTAGTCAGGGGTATAAAGCATGCAGCCGACGCCATTACATCAGTCTTTCTTGCCGTGTGGTGCCTGAAGCAGTTTGCAAGTTTCGGTCGGTCAACTCCTGAAATTTTCATTTTCGAGTTTCGGATCCGAAGTCTTCAACTAAGCTAAGTACCCCGTTGGGGACCTTTTTCTTGCTCTAAACCAATGCTAGTAAAAGTTAACAGTTGTACTTCTTATGGAAAGCAAATACCTTGTAAAGATTTTAATTCGTACTACATTCCTTGCTTAGGCCCAGACCACGACGTACCTCACTGTCGGTTTTGTGTCTTATTCAAACCTTCTACTATTCGTTGTCGGTTCATTTACACATCTAAATATTTTGGTACTCGGTTCAATTATCCAGAAATGGCTTTGGTAAGCCAACCGACTACTGACATTCTGAAAAAACGCAAAGATAAAGAGAGAGAGAGAGACCGCATAGGTCCAAAGCTGCTGACGAAGCTTCTCCTAAGCTAGTCGCCAGTTCGCCGGTACTCAGTGAGGCCCTTTTGCAGCCCCTGATACCCACTACTTCAGATTCGCAGGCCTCTACTGAGACCCAGTCAGAGTCTGGTATGCCATGAGTTGCTTCGACTGTGGAACCTGCGGATGTCTCTACATTGGATGGGTCCGGAGCTGCTATGCAGGCACTGGCTTCTGAGGCTGGTATTCAGGCATACTGACTTGCGTATTAAACCGACGCCATCTTCTTCTTCAAGGCCTAAAACTCGATCCATGCCTAGAAAACCGATGCCCAGACTGCTTGGTCAGGCCCCTATGCCTTAAAAAACAAATAAGAATGTCTGAAGACCTTATTACTCTAATCAGGGGAAGCCACCCTTCCCCGTCTAGGAGACCTAGGACTGATTTTCCTTCTGATTCTTATGATCAGGATTCTAAAATTTCTGTTTTCTCTGATGACCAGGATTTGCGCTTATCTACCTATGAGGACTCTGATGCAGAGGACTCCATTCCCTCTGCTTCCCCTCCAAACGATTTCTCTTTTGGTGAAACCTTGCATACTCTGAGAGCATTTTCACTGGGAAAGCCAGGATTACTCTGACTCCAAAAAGAGGCTTAGGGAATTCTTACTCCTACCTCAACACAGGCCTTTAGCTATCCATCTTGTACTGGACATTGTAGATGATGCCTTCTCAGAATCTAGCTTGGCCTCTGACTCTTTACCTCCTGCTCCCAGAAAACCTGATAGGTATTACAGGGTCCAATAAACACAACTTCAGACAAACGCCAGATACTTTAATAAAACGACAAAGCTTTCGGATTATAAATCCTTTAGTATTAGAATACCTATACTAAATTCTAAAACCTTAAATAGTTAAACAGTCACATAACAGCCAGCCTATAAACATAAAAATAATTACATTAGTCATTTAATTATTTTAAAGTTGTTTCTATGTATAGAAAATATATATAAGATATATAAAAGTATATAAAAATTCATAAAACCATTCCTCATCTTTTTTTCTTTGTTTTTCAACTAGTATTGGCTTAATAGTCAGTGCATTTATTCAGTCCTGGTTTCATATTAGCTCTCAGCCTAATTATCCAAGTATACTCTCTATTCTCTAGAACATTGTTTAAGTCCCCACATCTAATCTGCTTATGTACTATGTTTATTACTCTGAATTTAAAGCTATGGGCACTTCCATTTTCCATTACATGCTTACTCAAAGCATTACTTTTCATTCTCCTACATATATTTGACTTAGGGTCATAGATTCATAGGTTCATAGATTAGTACTAAGCTAACAGCCCTTGCGAGCCATATTAAGCCTAGCCAATTATCCCTTGTGAGACTCAAACCCTGTACCTTGTGTTTGTAAGGCAAACACCTTAACTATTAGGCCACCCTCCCAACTTGTGCTCTATGATGCGATCTTTAAGTTTCCTGCTGCTTTTACCAACATAAAAACATGAACACAATGTGCAGGTTGCCAAGTAAACAATATTTTCTGTATTACATGTTGCCATACATTTAAATACAAAAGTTTCTTTAGTTATTGGATGAATAAATGAAGTAGTGTCATTTTTAAAAATATCATCACAAGTACAATTTATACAGGGGTAGGTACCCATTTTAAAACTATTTTGCCTTCCCTTGTTCTGTTTTGGAAAATCCTTATAACATAGTTTGAGCTTTAGATTTTGAGCATTTTTATATGCAAAGAAAGGTCTATTTTCCAGTATCTGGCAAATTTCTGGCATAGCCGTCAAAATGCCCCAATTCTTTTCTATTACCTTCTTTACCTGCTCAGTTCTTAAATTATACGTTATTTAATATCTTATTACTTCTACTTTATGTATATTCAATGGTGTGCCTTGTTGCCTAATACTAAATACCACCATATTATTAACTTTTCTAGCTTCTAAAACTTCTTTAACATATTGGTTAACCATTCGATATGAGTAACCCCTTTCTAAAAATTCAGTGGTTATGTCATTTAATTGTTCTTCGCAAACCTCATCAGTATTCAGCCTACTCACCCTTAACATTTGGGATTTTATTATTCCTTTAAATATATGTGGTGGATGCATACTATTCTTGTGTACATATTTACTAACTTGTACTTCTTTTTATGTACACTGGTCTCAATATTTTCACCAGGGGTACCTGACTCTCACAAGTTCCTCTTTAAAAATCCTACTGCGGATCCTGGGACCATTTCATGGGGACCCAAGGGCATTAAGGCTACTACTGCCAAAAATCCTACCCCTTCTGATAGAGATTCCAGGGCGTTGGATAGATGAGGTAAGAAGGTATATACTTCTGCAACCTTGGCCATTAGGGCCTTAAACTGCCAGTTTCATATGTTAAAGTATCAGCAACATATTATTGGATTGCTTAAACAGAAAATTATGTTGATTCCTAACTGTGCTGAAAATAAAGATTTACAGGATTTAATGCATTCTGCTGAACAAGTTGAAAAACATATTTTGCAATGTGGTTTTGATTCATTAGAGGCATCTTGCAGGGCTGCTGTCACTGGGTCTGTACTTAGACGGCATGCTTGGCAATCTTTGCCAGATCATGTTAAAGCTAAATTACTGGATGCTCCCTTAAACTAAGACCGCCTGTTTGGCAACGAAGCAGAAGTAGTACTTAAAAAGATGGAGGAAAAAGCTAAATCTATGCAAACTGTTTAAGATTTCCTGCAAGTACAGCCTCCCAGATTTAGCAGGCATTGGCCCTCTCCTGCCTCTTCCAGGCCTTCTCAGTCCAAACCCAGAACCAGCAGAACACCCATGCTTCAGTCCCATGGTACTCACAGGCCTAAGCAGTGGGGAGCCCCCACTTCCAAAGAAGGGAGCATTAAGACTCCCCCCTATGGTAAACTGTCTCAATGACTTAACTTTAAATCTTCCAAGCCCTGCTCAACTGACTGTTCCTTTAGGGGGAAAGATTGCCCTGCATGCAAAAAATTGGGAACTCATTACCCAGGACAAATGGGTTTTAAATATAGTTTCCCAAGGATACAGATTTCATTTCCACTCCTTACCAACCCAAACGGTTGGCCAGACCTACCCCCAAATCAGTGGGCAGAGGCTCAAAAGCAAGTTATCTCTCTTTTAAGCATCAGGGCTATTCAGTCCGTCTCAGAAGAAGAATGGGGGCAAGGTTTCTACTCAAGACTTTTCCTGGTACCCAGAAAAGACAATTCCTGGCATCCTATCCTAGACCTGTCTATCCTAAACACATTTTTGGTAATCCCAAAATTCAGGATGCTAACTCTTCATCAGCTGCTTCCCATGCTAGGCAAAGATGCCTGGTTGGCAGCACTGGATTTAAAGAAAGCCTACCTGCACACCCCAATAAGGGAATCTTGCAGAAGATACCTACGCTTCAGAGCAGGCTACATGCACTATCAGTTCTCTGCACTGCCCATTGGCTTATCTACTGCGCCCAGGGTATTTACAAAGTGCCTAGCTCCAGTCATTGCATTTTGCAGGCAAAGAAATATTCAAATATACCCATACTTTGACGATTGTCTAATTCAGGCAGAAAGCAGGACATACTGTTAAACCATCTGGCATTTGTAAAGAAATTGCTAACTTCTCTGGGGTACAACATAAATGAAAATAAATCACATCTTGTACCCTGCCAACAAATTGTATTCCTGAGAGCAAGCTTGAATACAACTTCCCAGATGGCCTACTTCACGCCAGAGAAACAAGTTCATTTGGCAGTCTACTTCAAACTACTGGCCACAAAGACCCAGCTATCTGCAAGGAAAATACTGCAAGCCCTGGGGTTCATGGCCTCTTCCATTCTAC
This sequence comes from Protopterus annectens, assembly GCF_019279795.1. Taxonomy (NCBI): domain Eukaryota; kingdom Metazoa; phylum Chordata; order Ceratodontiformes; family Protopteridae; genus Protopterus; species Protopterus annectens. The sequence continues at coordinate 1,123,239,241 of NC_056739.1, forward strand.
TAATTCCATATGCAAGACCGCATATGAGGAAACTACAATGGTATCTAAAAAGCCTATGGTGTCAACATTCTCCGGATCTAGAATCAATGATTCATATCATACCTTGCCTACAGATAGAGTTCCTTTGGTGGGCAGAGGCCTGCCACCAAAACAAGGGACTGCCATTCACTCTACCCCCTGCCGCCCAAACTCTAACAACAGAAGCATCAGATTATGCGCTCACTTGGCAGGACAGTGCATTCAAGACAAATGCACCTGCATATCAGTCAAAAAGAAATGTTAGCTCTACAGAATGCTCTGACAGCCTTCGAGGACCACATTCTTCCAGGACAATTATTGATAAAGATGGACAACACCACTGTTATGTGGTACATAAACAAGCAGGGGGAACACACTCCTACCCTCTCTGCAGATTAGCCATGGCTCTGTGGAACACAGCCTTGAGCTACCAAGTGCACCTACAGGCTCACTTCCTGCCAGGAAAGCTAAATACACTGGCAAACGACCTAAGCAGAAATCGTGTGGACCCACACGAGTGGAAACTGGAACCAGAGATAGTCAACATGTTGAAAAACAAATGGGGGAGCCCAGAGATGGACCTGTTTGCCCCCCCCCCCCCCAGAACTACCAATTGGACAAATTCTGCACAAGGACTCCCCACAAACAAGCTTGGAAAGTGGATGCCCTGTCCTTCACCTGGAAAACCTATTAGTTTATGCCTTTCCCCCTCTGCCTCTCCTCTCCAAGGTACTATTAAAGATAAAACAGGACAAACCAAGGACAATACTGATTGCACCAGACTGGCCACGCCAACACTGGTATCTCCTCTTTCACAGTGTGTCACTGCTGCCACCATGGCACCTGCCTCAGTCCCTACCCTGCTGTCCCAGCAGGAGGGCCAGATTCTGCACCCACAGCTTCAAACCCTGAACCTGGCAGCCTGGCTAATTACCTGATCTCTCTGTTACCATCTCAGTAAGCAAGTGATGGATGTTATTCTGGAGGCAAGGAGGCCTAGTACTAGAAAATCCTATGCTGAAAAATGGAAAAGGTTCTGTTCCTGGAGCCAAACTCAGGGGATGGGCACAGCAGTGCCCAATTTACCCCATATTCTTCAATACTTAACTGAGATGCTTCACAAGGGCCTTTCCTTTTCCTCCATCAAAATTCATGCCTCAGCCATTTCAGCTCATTACAATACAGAACCACCCCTCTTCTCTCATCCACTGCTGAAGCAATTCCTCAGAGGGGCCAAAAACATAAGACCACCTAGGAGAGCCCCTACTCCAGCCTGGGACCTCAACTTTGTATTGGAAAAGCTCACTCTACCTCCCTTTGAGCCAGCTGCAAATGCAGAATTGAAATTCCTTTCTTGGAAAGCAGCTTTCCTTCTAGCCATCCCTTCAGCAAGAAGGGTGTCTGAATTACAGGCCCTCATGGTAGTGGAGCCTTTCATCATCTTTCATGCTGACAGGGGATCCCCCAGGACCAATCCCTCCTTCATGCCCAAGGTGGTATCTAGTGTGGCCCTTAATCAGTCCATTCATTTGCCAGCCTTCTTTTCTAATCCACAGAACAAAGGGAAACGAATACTGCACTCCTTGGATGTGCACAGACAACTTAGATTTTACTTGGACAGGACTAAGCCTCCCAGGAAATCTGAACAGCTGCTAGTTGCATTTGCTGCAGGGGCAGAGGGGAAGGCCATTTCAAAGCAAACCATTTCTAAGTGGATAGGCCATTGCATTCATTTCTGCTATAAGCACCATGGAAAACCTACCCGACAAGGGATAAGACCATATTCAACTAGGGCTGCATCTACCTCTACAGCCTTTCTCAGAGTTGTCTCTACCAGGGACATCCTAGAAGCTGCTATCTGGAGTTCTGTACATACCTTCACCAAGCATTACCACTTGCCAATTTTTTTCTAAATCCAGAGCTGGCTTTGCCACTGCAGTCTTGCAGGGCCTTATAACTGGTCCTAATGCTATCTAATTACCTCCTCCCATCCTTAGCTTTTGGAATTTACCCAAATGTGATGACTGCAACAGTGAAACACGAAGAACATAGTACAGTTGTGTACACTTACCATAAATGTAGATATCCGAGTGTACTCACTGTTGCAGTCCTGGTTACCCTCCCTCCAGCCCCCTGACTTCACCTTTCCTTCTTGTTTGGTGTATTTAAGCTTTCTGGTGTATTTGTTTTTTGATGGAGGTGTACCATAACATATAATTGCTTCCCATTGTGGGGGCACCTGACATTTGGGGTAAGAAAAACAGATGTAATGGCGTCTGCATGTTTTATACCCCTGACGTCATGGAAGAAGAGACAGCATCCGACTCAGGAATCCAAGACTCTGGTATTCAGGCCGGCTGAGGGCTACCTGCAGGCAGATAACCCAAATGTGATGACTGCTACAGTGAATACACTCGAACATCTACATTTATGGTAAGTGTACACAACTGTACTTTTCTCTGGTGAAGGGTCTGCCTTTCCGCCCACCGCCCGCCAGCCAGACTCTCACCACAGATGCCTCAGATGTTGCATGGGGGGCTCATCTGGAAGGCAGGGGCATACTGGGGACTTGGAGCAACCAGCAGATTCATCTGCACATAAACTTAAAAGAATTGATGGCAATGCAGCAGGCCTTGCTGGCTTTCAAGGACCTACTCTTCCCTGGGACTCTGCTGATCAGGACAGACAATACCACAGTCATGTGGTACCTCAACAAGCAAGGGGGGACTCACTCTTACCCCTTGTGCAGAATAAGCATGAAACTGTGGTCCATAGCAGCATCCATGGGCTTACATCTAATAGCCCAGTATCTCCCAGGGAGGCTAAACTCCTTGGTGGATCATTTGAGCAGACATGTTCTGGATCCCCATGAGTGGCAACTAAACAAGGACATTTTTCATCGCATCACTCATCATTGGGGCACCCCACAAGTGGATCTTTTCTCTTCTCACACCAATCATCTCCTTCCAACCTTCTGCACCAGGGAGTTTCACAACAAAGCTTGGGGGTGGACGCTTTGTCCTTCCCATGGACACATCTCTCAGATTCCCTCCTCTGCCTCTTCTTCCCAGAGTGCTGCTAAAGATAAGGGACGAAAAACCAAAGGCAATTCTGATAGCTCCAGATTGGCCTAGGCAGCATTGATATCCCCTCCTTTGCAGCCTTTTACAGGTTCAGCCTTGGCATCTTCCCCTGGTATCAGATCTGTTGGTTCAGGGAGGGGGAAAGTTCCTTCATCCTCATCTTCAAACTCTGCATTTAACCACCTGGCTAATACTTTAAATCTTTCCCAACAGGTGGTTGAAGTTCTTCATGAGGCCAGGAAGCCTAGCACCAGAAAATCCTATGCAGGTAAATGGAAGAGATTTTTCTCTTGGATGCAGGCTAAAGGAGAAGACTCTTCTCTTCATTCTCTTTCCCTCATTCTGGACTACCTAGCAGGACTGCTTAATGGTGGATTTCCTTTTCTTCATTCAAAATTCATGCTTCAGCAACTTCGGCTCATTGTTCTTTTGAGCAACCCATTTTTTCTCACCCCTTGATGAAACAGTTCCTGAGGGGAGCTAGTAATCTTAGACCTCCCAGAAGAGCTCCTACTCCTGCTTGGGGTCTTAATTTTGTCCTGGAAAAACTTACTCTGCCTCCCTTTGAACCAGCTGCCTCTGCAGATTTGAAGTTTCTATCCTGGAAGACTGCTTTCCTTTTAGCTATTACTTCAGCTAGAAGGGTATCTGAGCTGCAAGCCTTAATGCAGTAGAACCTTTCATTACTTTTCATTCAGATTGAGTTTCTCTGAGAACTAATCCCTCCTTCATGCCTAAGGTACTTTACAGTTTAACCCTTAATCAGTCTATTCACCTGCCTACATTTTTCAACAATCCCCAAAATAAAGGGGAAAGGATTCTGCACTCTCTTGATGTGCATGGACAGCTGAGATTTTACTTAGGACTAAATCCTTTTTCGAAAATCTGAACAGTTGTTGGTTAGTTTTGCTCCTGGGGCTCAGGGTAAAGCTGTTTCAAAACAAACCATCTCCAAATGGATTGCTCATTGTATTCACTTTTGTTACCTGCAGCATGGGAAGGTTCCCCCTCAGGGTATTAGGACCCATTCTACTAGAGCAGCCTCTACCTCTGCAGCCTTTCTGAGAGGTGTGCCTACTAAGGACATTGTAGAAGCAGCTACTTGGTCTTCTGTCCATACTTTCACAAAGCATTACAATCTACCCGTGTTTTCTAAATCCAGGGCTGGTTTTGCCTCTGCAGTTTTGCAGGGCCTTCTTACCAACCCTTAATCTGTGATTCTTCCTCCCCCTTTATCTTTTTCCTGGGCTTTGGGAATCAACCCATATGTGAGGACTGCAACAGTGAAACACGAAAAACATAGTACAGTTGTGTACACTTACCATAAATGTAGATGTTGGAGTGTATTCACTGTTGCAGTCCTGGTTTCCCACTCTCCATTCCCCCTTTTTTCCTAAGGTACAGACTGTATACATTTTTATTTTTTGTATGACATGTGTCCAGGGTGCTTCCTTCCTGGGTTAGCCTTCTTTTGGGGGCTCCTGACAGTTAAGGGAAGAAAAAACTGAGGAAATGGCATCTGCTGGCCTCCTTTTATACCTGACGTTCTGACATCAGTTTTACAACCGGCGGCAGCTGACGTTCATATACCAAGGACTCTGGTATTTGGGCCGACTGAGGGCTACCGGGAGCCGGATAACCCATATGTGAGGACTGCAACAGTGAATACACTCGAACATCTACATTTATGGTAAGTGTACACAACTGTACTTTCTGCAAGCTCTAGGTTCAGTGGTTGTGACCATCACTTTAGTTCCCCTGCCGAGATATCCCATGAGAATATTGCAATGGCTTCTAACATCCCAGTGGTCCATTCTATATCAGCCAATGTCACACCAGATTTTGATTACCAATCACTGCAAGGAAGACCTAGCTTGGTGGATCCAATCAGAGAAACTTCTCCTGGGGTGACCCTTTGTCCTGTATCAACCCCTTGCCATAGTGACCACAGATGCCTCCCAGATTGGGGGGGTAGCATTATCTGAGCAAGATGGTCCAAGCCACTTGGTCCCCCATGGAGGCCAGCTTGCATATCAGTATTCTAGAGCTGAGGGCAGTGCTTTTAGTGTTGCAGTCCTTTCAAACTACTCTCCCTCTAGGAACGATTGAAATTCAAACAGACAGTATGTTGGTAGTTTGGTGCATCAACAAACAGGGAGGAACCAAGTTGTACCCTGTTTGTCGAGAAGCAGTCAGTCTGGCAGTGGGCGATCTCTTCCAACTGCTTTCTGATAGCAATGCATAATCCAGGGAGATCCAGTGTGATAGCAGATAAACTGAGCAGATGCATTCTTCTGCCTCATGAGTGGTCTCTCAATCCCAGAGTAGCAAAAAAGTCTCATCACTTGGACCAGCCTTGCTGTGACCTTTTTGCATTGCCCCTGAACACCAAGTCCAGCAGCTACTTTGCCCTTGTCCCCCTCAGGGGGGAGTCTCTGAGAGATGCTCTCCTGCATGATTGGCCCTCTGGAATCCTGTACGCCTTTCCCCCTTCCCATTAATTCTTCAATTTCTAAAGAAAGTGATCAGGTTGAAGAACAAAGTAATCCTCATTGCTTCCTTCTGGCCTGGACAGATTTGGTTCCTCTTTGGCCATATCTGATTCAACGACAGTGGACAATGGACCCAGATCCGGATCTCCTTTCCCATCCAGAGGGATTAGTTCACCCAAACCTTCAAAATCTCAAGTTCACGGCTTGACATCTCCAGTCCCATTGATTGCCAGGCATAATGAACTTTCTTCCCCAGTTCTTAGGATTCTGTTGGCCTCCAACAAGAATTCCGCTAGAAAACTCTACAGTAGTAAATGGAAGGGGTAACATTGATCCTGCCTCAGCTTCTACCGATAGTCTTCGAATTCTTAGCTTTACTGTTTGAAGAAGGGGCCTCTTCCTCTGCCATCAGGGTTCAACTAGTGACTATCTCGAACTTTCATAAAGAATGTAAAGAATGTTCTTTAATTTCTCAGTCTTTGCAAAACATTTTTAAAAGGGACCTTGATGTTAAAACCCCCATATAAGGATTCATATACACCTTGGGATTTAAACTTAGTTTCAAACAATAGTTCATTCTCCCTTTGAGCCTTCTGCTGACTGCAACTTGAAATTCTTGTGTTGGAAAACTATATTTTTGGTAGCTATAACATCTGCTAGATAGCTCTCTGAAATTCAAACTTTATCTTGCAAACCACCTTATTTGATATTCCACAAAGACAGGGTTTCACTGAGAACAAACCCTTCCTTTTTGCCAAAGGTGGTGGCAGAAAAAAATATCAGTCAGGCAATCAACCTGTCAGTATTTTTTTCCCAGTTACACAAACAAAGGAGAGTACTATTTGCATTTATTAGACGTTCATAGACAAGAATGCTTCTATATTCATAGAACAAGACATAAGGAAGTCTGACCGGCTGTTTGTTTCTTTTGCAAGTACTAAAATGGGCTTTCCAGTTACCAAAGTCACTGGCTAAAAGATTGTATTTCCTTTATATACAACAAGAGGAAAGTTGAATTACCTGGGCTTGTTAAGGCACACTCTACCAGAGCAGTCACTACTTCAGCAGCATTCCATTCTAATGCTTCCATGGACAAACTTTGTGCGGCAGCAACATGGGATACCCTCTATACCTTTCTTACTCATTACAAATTGTATTTGGTCTCTAGGGGAAGAGCTTCATTTGTTTCTGTAGTGCTCAGGAATGTTCTTCCATGAGTCTCACTAGCTAGATCTAAGGTAGCTGGGGACTCTGTCCCAAAGTTCAAGGAATAAATGAAGATTGACAACATCAGATAAAGAAATTATGTACTTAACCATAATGTTCCATCTGTGTTGTCCATCTTCATTTATCCTTGACTCCCCTTACTCCATCCCCCTTTCTTTGAGGCCTCTTGGTGGAACGATTTATGGTCCTTGTTAATATTTTCATCCATAACACCAGATGTGGTCTCCATGAAAATATTATTAGGATTATAATTTCTGTCTTTCTATCTGCAAACTTGATCTGAGGGTAATTGGGAAAGAAGCATTCTCGGTATGTCTTAAGATCGAGAGGTTTTGGTCCTTATGGGGTGTAGTAACAGCCGAGTTGGTTCCAATATTCGGAACCGAGCCCACAGTTCAAGGATAAATGAAGATGAACAACTCAGATGGAACGTTCTAGTAAGTACATACCTTCTTTTTTGCAAAGCTGCAGACTGCTGAATCAGTAGTCTCAAGACACTAAGGTGTTACATTACATTAGATGCAGTGTGGTGTATGTAGGCACACTTGGCTAGCTTCTTAGAATCTGCCTGAAGATGAGAGCTTATTGGCCTAGGTTGCAGTGTTTTTTGAACTTTCACCTGCTGGCACACTTAGTAGTGTAGAATTTTTAGCAAGAAATACTTTCTTGTAACTAATTTTGTAATAGTCTTCCAGAGTTGGGCACAAACTGCACTGTTGCCACAGTACTGTATCAGCAAAGACATTTGGGTGAGTTTTTAAGTTAAAATTCATTTAAAGATGGGCTTTTTACATACAGTTAGTTTATGCAGCCCAGCTGGCCACCACATACCAAAAATAATAGTTCTTACAGTTTCCAGCCTCCACAAGCCAAGCATAATTTCATAAGTTATCACAGTTAAATGCTAAACCACAAATAACTATTATCTTACATTGCTTTTTGTGAAAGTGGGTATGTTCAGTACTTACTGCAATGCCAGTCGCTGCTACTCCTCCTCCTCCCATTATACTTTGCATGTATACCTTCCATGCCAGTCAGCTAATGGTTGATACATACCCCCACTGATCAAAATTTCCAGTGCTCAAAAAAGGTACTTAAATGTGTTTTGTAGAATAGGTGTTTACTTCCATATTGATGAACTCAGAATTATTGATGTTCACTTGGCTCCTTAGCTGCTCTTTTCTCAGTGGAGACTTAAGCTTAGTTTGTAGCCATCATAAAAAAACCCTCACAGAATTGGAAAACCTTTTGAACAAATGCTGATAACATTTCATGGATAAAATGATTGTTTATCATGGATGAATGTAAATTTTGTAAATGGTTTTGTTATCGTTTTATTGTATTTGTTATATGTACATTTACGTATGTTTATAATGAAAACAAAATAAAAATGTTTCTGGAAAAAAATAAAAAACCCTCGCAATTTGCTTGTAACCACCACCATAAATCAGATCCTGTGTGATTTCATAGCATTAGAGACTGGAGCTGCAAGGAGTTGCTACATTAGGGATCAGAGAGCAGAGTCAGACTATCAAAGAATTCCCTTTCTTGAATGCTTCTGTGGCTGATCACAACTCACACACACACAAAAACAGATGAAAATATGGTAGCATGCATCTGAAAACTTTGGCACACTTTTGCCTGTCAGTGTGTCATAGCACATCATTTGAGAAAGTTGGTTTTCGGGGGGGGTCACAACTTTTTTTGCTCCAGACAGCCAGGTCGGACTAGCAAGTCTAAAACTAGTCACTGAAGGAGGTAGCCCAATAAACGTGGGAAATTAAAGGCAAGCTTCAGCTCACTTTCACTGGGAAGAGCAAGGGGTCACATTTGGTTCAGTGGGAAGAATACGATTCTGCACTTGCTTGTAAATAATGCAGCATTGAACAAATTAGGTAGTATATGTGTGGAAGCATGCATCATGCACCTTGTGTCAAGCATTAATGGAAGCAACAACCTTGGCATGGGAATGTAGGTACATAATTTGTTTTCCTCCAGCTGTATTTCTATTAAAATCGTGGGACTTGAAATAAACAAGAGGAGTACTTTCCAGTGTTTTTATTTTGTAAGTTGGTCCTTTCCCAAGAAATACATGCAGAGAAGACTTGTCCAACTTTTGTATTACATTTTAGTGATACTTTTGTCTGCCTATATTGATGCTTTATCAGATGTTAAGCAAATCTGATTTTGTAAATTTTTATCTTGTTAAGCTAATTTTAAGTCAGGGCAGTTACAGTGGAATGTTTTTTGATGGACTGTGGTTGTATGGGAGCTGATATATTTTAACTGAAACTTCAGATTACTTCAGTGACTTCTGTATTTTCAACCAGTTTTAGCATAAACTATGTACCGTGCTTTTACTATATTAGTTAAAATACTGACTAAAATAGTTAATCCTAAGGTTTCAGGACTTTGTTATGGCCTGATGTTCTTCGTGTTTCACTGTTGCAGTCAATACATTTAGGTAATCTGCTGGCAGGTAGCCCTCAGTCAGCCTGAATTCCAAAGTCTTGGGTCCTGTGTCAGTTGCTGTCTTTTCTTCCATGACGTCAGGTCGTCAGGGGTATAAAACATGCAGCTGACGCCATTTTCTTTCGTTTTTCTTGCCGCGCGGTGCCTGAAGCAGAAGCATTTCGCAAGTGCTGGTCGGCCGACTACTGAAATATTCGAGTTTGAGTTTCAGAACCGAAGTCTTCACTAAAGCTAAGTACCCCGTTGGGGAAACTTTTTTCTTGCTTTTTACCGATGTCAGAAAAAGTTAATAATTGTATTACTTGTGGGAAGCAAATACCTCATAAGGATTTCCATTTATACTGTATTCCTTGCATAGGCCCTGATCACAACGTGCATGGCTGTCGGTTTTGTGCTAGATTTAACCAACGTACTATTAAGCTCGGTATATTTTTGCATCTAAGTATTTTGGAAACAGATTTAACTACCCAGAAATGTCATCGGATAGCAATCCGACTACCAGAGTACATAATGCAAAGAAAAGGACAAAGAAAGGCAGTCGAGATCCAAAAGCGACAACGAAGCTTCTCCTGAGCCAGTCGCCAGTTCGCCGGTACTCAGTGAGGTGCTTTCGCAGCCCCTGATACCCACTACCTTCGAGTCGCAGGCCTCTACCGACACCCAAGTGGAGTCCGGCATGCCACAAGATACTCAAGGTATTGGACCGATGGATGCATCTCCCTCGGATGGGTCTGGAGCCGCTGAGCAGGCACCGGCTTCTGAGGGTGTATTCAGACCTCAACATTTTTATATCAAACCAATGAAAGCTGCAAAACCAAAGACAAAGACACCTTCTAAAACTAAAAAGCCGACGTTTGAGCCATGTGCACAGACCTGTATGCCTAAAAAACAGATGATCAAAATGGCTGAAGACCTTATTACCATGATCAGGGGTACCCGTCCCCCTCCAGATAAGAGGCCTAGGCAAGACACTGACTATGAATCTTCAGATCACGTTTCTATTTCTTCTGATCAGGAATTATCTTTACCTCCCTATGAGGATTCTGATGCTGAGGAGTCTTTTCTATCTGCATCTCTTCCTGAGCATTATTCATTTGGAGAAACCTTGCATACTTTGAGGGAGCATTTTCACTGGGAGAGTCAAGACTTCTCAGAATCAAAAAAGAGGCTCAGGGATTTCCTTCTTCTCCCTCTGCACAAGCTTTTAGCCATTCCCCCTGTTTTAGACATTGTGGATGATGTGTTTTCGGAGTCCAGCCCCGACCCATGACTCCTTACCTCCGGCTCCCAGTAAGCCTGACTGGTATTACAGGGTCCCCTGACTCTCATAATTTTTTTATTTAGAAACCCTGCTGCTGATCCTGAAACTATTTCACAGGATCCAAAGGGAGTTAAGGCCTCAACAGCAAAAAAAACCCTACCCCCTCCAACAGAGATTCAAGGGCACTGGACAGAAGGGGAAAAAGGTTTATACATCTGCAATCTTGGCAATCAGGGCCTTAAACTGTCAATTTCATATGCTTAAGTACCAACAACATGTTATGGGATTGCTGAAACAGAAAATGATGTTGATTTCAGAATGTGCAGAAAATAAGGAATTGCAGGAATTATTACATGCAGCTGAACAAGTTGGAAAGCAGACTTTGCAATGCGGTTTTGATTCTTTAGAGGCCTCCTGCAGGGCCGCAGTTACTGAATCTGTGATTAGGAGGCATGCCTGGTTAAAGGAACAAAATTTGCCTGATCATGTTGAAGCTAAATTGCTAGATGCACCTTTACAGCATGATTCTCTGTTTGGTATTAAGGCAGAAGAGGTTTTAAAGAAAATGGAAGACAAAGCTAAGTCTATGCAAACTGTTAAAGATTTCTTACAAGTGCAGCCACCTAGATTCAGTAGACACTGGCCTGCAAAAAATTGGTCCTTTCCTGTGTCAGACAGAGCTCAAAGGGGCAAATCCAGACGCCCTAAGGGTTCCAGGTACCAGGCTCAAGACTCATACAGGTCAAAGCAATGGGGCGCATCCACCTCCAAATCTGGAGGAGATAAAGCACAAACCTACAGAAAGCAATCCCAATGACTTCCCTCTGCCTACACCAAGCACTTATCTTTTGGCAGCACCAATAGGGGGAACATTAGCACTTTTTGCTCAAAATTGGCAGATGTCCTTCAAGAATGCAACTGCAGTCATAACATATGGGTTGTCCTGCCTCAGGCAGCCCTCGGTCAGCCGGATTCCAAAGTCTGGGTCCGACGTCGGCTGATGTCGCATTTCTCTCCGACATCAGAGCGGCAGGAGTACATAAGCATCAGCCGACGCCATCTTCTTCAGTCTTTCTTGCCGCGAGGTGCCCGAAGCAGAAGCAGTTCGCAAGTGCCGTTCGGTCAGCTCCTGTATTCTTCGATCCGAAGTCATCAAAAAAGCTAAGTACCCCATTTGGGGACCTTTTCTTGCCTCAGCCGATGTCAGAAATTACTGAAAAAGTAAATAATTGTTTGTCTTGTGGTAAACAAATACCTCATAAGGATTTCCATTCTTACTGCCTTCCTTGCCTTGGCCCAGACCACGACGTCTCGGCCTGTGCCGCCTGTGCTCGCTTCAATAAGCGCACTCTCAGGCGCCGGGCGTAGTTCGCTGAAGACTTTTTCGGCGAAAAATTCGATTATACTATGCCGTCGGAATTACCGACGTCGCAGACTCCTAAAAAACGAAAAGACCGGGACCGACATCCTCGGCCCGCGTCTTCCACCGACACCATGCCAAAACCTACCGCGAGTGCCCCAGTTCCCTCTGAGGCGGTTATTTCACAGCTCCGAACCGAAGACACCGCATTACCTATACCTCTGATACCGGAGACCACACCGACGCCAGTTATTGATTTTCCTCCGGATACTGAAACCGAGGAAATGCCCGAGACCATTGCTGTGGATAAGGTCACTCCTGCACGTGGAGCTGCTAGGCCTCCCATGTCCATGTCTATCAAGGCCTACACACGTGCTAAGGCAGCTAGCAAGACCAAGCATCTTACTGCTAAAGCCTTACCTCAGCCTACTCCTGAAACACAAATCATGACTATGGCAGCAGATTTAATCTCCATGATCAGAGGTTCCCAGGCCCATCCTGAGAGAGGATCCCAGCCTCCTCCTGATAAGAGGCCCAGGGTAGAGCCCACTGACCCTCTCCCTTCAGATGCAGATTCTGAGGACTCTGTTCACTCCGATAGCCAGGAAGAGCATTTCCAGACCTACGAGGACTCTGATACAGAGGACTCCATCCCCTCGGCCTCCCCTCCTGAGGATATTTCTTTTGGGGAAGTTCTGCATTCCATGAGGGAACATTTTAAGTGGCAAGGCCAGGAATATTCTGATTCCAGAAAGCGCCTTCGAACCTTCCTTAAAAAGCCCCAACACAGGCCCTTAGCTATATCTCCTGTGCTTGATGTTCTGGATGATCTATACTCCGACTCCAGTGTTACCCCTGATACTCTCCCTTTTGCTCCTGCCAAGCCGGACAGATACCATAGAGTCCCAGAAACACATTCTCATTTCTTTAGGGCCCATGCTGTTGATTTAGAAACTATTTCACAGGGGCCGAAAGGGGTTTCAGCTACCACCTCCAAAAATCATTTGCCTTCCAACAGGGAAGCTAGGTCATTAGAGAGATGGGGGAAGAAGGTTTACACCTCCACTACTTTATCTATGAGAGCTCTCAATTGTCTCTTTCATATGTTTCAATATCAGGATTTCCTGTTAGATGATTTACAGAAAACTTTGGCCTCTCCTGAACCTTTAGATAGGAAGTCTTTGCAGGAGGCTGTACATAACTCTCAGCAAGTTAGCAATCACTTCCTTCAGTGTGGATATGATGCATTGGAAGCTTCATGTAGGGCAGCTATGACAGGGGCGGTCATTCGTAGACATGCATGGTTAAAAGAGGAACCTCTACCAGATCATGTTAAGGCAAAACTTCTTGATGCACCCTTGGAAAAGAACAAGATTTTTGGTGCTAATGCTAAAGATGTATTAAAGACCATTGAGGAAAAAGCCAAGTCAGTTCAGACAGTCAAAGATTTCCTCCAAGTTCAGCCACCCAGATTCAGCAGGAATTGGCCTTCAAAAAACTGGTCCTTTCCTAATCCTGAAAGATTTCAAAGGGGAAAAAACAGGCGTGGCCGAGGAAGAGGACAATACAGAGGTTCCTACAGGGGACGACAGTGGCAACCAGCAAACCAAGGAAGTGACACAGGGGCTTCTCCTGCCCCACAGGGACAATCCCAATGACTTTCCTCTACTTCCGCTGACCAAAGAGCAAACAGAAGCTCCCTTGGGCGGAAAATTATCTCTGTTTTCAGACAATTGGCACAGATTGACAAAGGACAAATGGATTTTGGACATTATAGACCAAGGCTACAGGTTCCACTTTCATACCTTACCAAGGAAAAGTACAGTTTTGTACCTACCATAAATGTAGATGTTCGAGGATTCCATTGCTGCAGTCCTGACTATTGGGTATAGTCCGCGTCCAGTCGGCCCGAATACCAGAGTATAAGGCTGACGTCAGTCAGGGCGCATTAGACTGACGTCAGTACGTCAGGGTACTAATGCGCATGACCGACGTCATATCCTCAGTCTTTTCTTGCCCCAGATGTCAGAAGACCCTAAAAAGACAAGTCCCAAAAAACCTGCACCAAAAACATGTACAATATATACAACAATATATATACAAAAATATAAGCATGTAAACTCACCTACACAACCACCCCTAAATACAGAGGGAAGGAGGGAGTAAATTGGACTGCAGCAATGGAATCCTCGAACATCTACATTTATGGTAGGTACAAAACTGTACTATGTTCTTCGCCTTCCATTGCTGCAGTCCTGACTATTGGGTAGAATCCCAAAGCAGAGGTAAGGGAGGCTGGCAAATTATAAAGAAGTAGGAGCTGACAACATGCCTTGCAAAACAGCTGTGGCAAAACCAGCCCTAGACTTAGAGTAGATAGGAAGGTGATAATGCTTAGAGAAAGTATGCACTGAACTCCAAGTAGCTGCTTCCAAAATATCCTTAGTTGCCACCCCCCTTAGAAATGCTGTTGAAGTGGCAGTAGCCCTAGTGGAATGAGGCCTAATCCCAGCTGGAATCTCCTTGCCATGATGGGAATAACAAAATGCAATGCAAAAGCCAATCCACCTAGAAATAGTTTGTTTTGACACAGGCTTGCCCTGTGAACTCAAAGCAAAAGAAACAAACAACTGCTGAGACTGCCTAAAATCCTTAGTCCTGCTTAAATAGTAACGCAATTGCCTGTGTACATCTAAAGAGTGCAAAATCTTTTCCCCTTTATTTTGAGGGTCTGCAAAAAACGTAGGCAAATGAATAGTTTGGTTTAAAGCCACACTAGAAACCACCTTAGGCATAAAAGAAGGATTAGTACGTAATGATACCCTATCCTTATGGAAAATCAAAAAGGGCTCTACTGCCATAAGGGCCTGCAACTCAGACACCCTTCTTGCAGAAGTAATAGCCAACAGAAAAGCAGTCTTCCATGATAAGTATTTCAATTCAGCAGTAGCTGCAGGCTCAAAAGGTTGTAGAGTAAGTTTTTCCAACACAAAATTGAGATCCCAAGCAGGAGTAGGAGCTCTACGTGGGGGTCTTATATTCTTTGCCCCCCTAAGAAACTGCTTGAACAAAGGATGTGAAAACAAAGGCGGGTCACAATCATAGTGAGCTGAAATTGCTGCAGCATGAATCTTAATGGAAGAGAAGGACAAACCTTTGTCCAATAATTCAGTAAGATATTGAAGAGCCACACTCAAATTAGGCTCAGAAATCTCCAAATTCTTTGCTGTACTCCAAAATAAAAATCTCTTCCATTTTTCTGCGTACACTCTCCTTGTACTTGGTCTTCTAGCTTCCATAATCACATTTAAAACTTGTTGAGGAAGTTGAGACCTGCTGTGTTTCAACACAGAATATGCCAGGCTGTTAGATGAAGAGAGTGAAGCTTGACATTGAGCAGACGACCGTCCTTCTGAGATAACAGATGAGGAATCAGAGGTAAAGGCCATGGAGGCTTCTTTACCAGACTCCGTAGTAGAGGGTACCAGTGTTGCCGAGGCCAATCTGGAGCTATCAAAATCATCCTTGGCCTGTCTTGTCTGACCTTTAATAGTACCTTTGGAAGAAGAGGCAGAGGTGGAAAGGCATACACATGAAGGTTTTTCCAACTGAAAGACAGAGCATCCACTTTCCAAGCTGTGTGATGAAACCCCTTTGTGCAATACTTTGGCAGCTGGTGGTTTAGTAGAGAAGCGAACAGATCTATGTCTGGAGTTCCCCATGACACTGTCAGTTTCTGAAATACATGAAGATCCAGTTTCCACTCGTGGGGAACCATGATTTGGCTACTTAACAAATCTTGTAAGGAGTTCTGTTCTCCCGGCAGAAAACTTGCCTGGAGAGTTAGTTGCAGGCTTAGCAGTCTCCCATAAAATCATTGCTTGCCTGCATAGAGGATAAGAATGTGTTCCCCTTGCTTGTTGATGTACCACATGACAGTTGTGTTGTCTGTTAGAATCAACACCTGCCCTGGAAGAAGTAACTCCTTGAAAGCCATTAATGCAAACTGGACTGCTAACATCTCTTTCATGTTGATATGTAGATGCTGTAGTCTGGCAGGCCACTTGTCTTGTATCCACTTTCCATTTAGATGAGCTCCCCAAGCAATGTCCGAGGCATCTGTCGTTAAGATCTGACTTGCCTCTGGCCGGGTCACAGAGAGTCCCTTGTTTAGGTGACATTCCTGAGCCCACCACAAGAATTCTTTTGAAGGCAAGGTATTATTTGAATGACAGTGTCCAAATCCTGGCAGTGCTGTGTCCATACATTTTGAGATACCATTGTAGCTTCCTCATATGCAGTTTGGCATTGGGAAGCACCAGAATACAAGATGCCATGAACCCTAATGCTTGAAGGACTGTCCTTGCAGTCAGCACGGACTGATGAGATAGTTGATGGAAGTAAAGTGACAGACTCTTTTGTTTGTCCGGGGTTAAAAAGGCCATCTGGGCTGCTGTATTCAGTCTCACACCCAGAAAGCACATGTCTTGAGAGGGTACTAGACTGGACTTTATTTCGTTCACAGAATACCCTAGGCATCTTAGCACTGCTATAACATATTCCAGATGCTGCAGAAGATCTTCCTTTTCTTGAGCCAGAATCAGGCAGTCGTCCAAGTAAGGATAGATTTGAATTCCTTGAAGCCTGAAGTAAGCTATCACTGGAGCCAGAACCTTTGTGAATACTCTGGGCGCAGTAGATAAGCCAAAGGGCAATGCAGAGAACTGATAATGAGAATTTCCAGCTCGAAACCGCAGATACTTCCTGCAACTTAGCCTTATAGGCACATGAAGGTAAGCTTCCTTGAGATCTAAAGTTACCATCCAGTGATCTTTGCCCAGCAGAGGTAAAAGCTGTTGTAACGTCAACATCTTGAACTTGGGAATGTCCAAAAACGTGTTGAGGAGAGATAAATCCAAAATTGGTCTCCACGTGTTTCCCTTCTTTGGTACAAGGAACAGGCGAGAATAAAATCCTAGGCCCCTTTCTGAAACAGGGACTGGCTGAATGGCCCCTATGTGAAGTAACTGAGAAACTTGCTTGTGAGCCTCTTTTCTTTGTGGAGGAGGAACGTCTGGCATGCCTTTGAAAGGGGCATTGTATGGAAATAAAATCTGTAACCGTGGTGAATGATATCCAACACCCATTTGTCTTGAGTAATTAAATCCCAATTTTCTTTGAAAGAGACAGTCTTCCTCCCACACGAGCTGCCAAACGTGAATCTGTTGGCAGCTGGAAAGACAGGTCACTGGGTCTGTTACGAAAGGACTGACCCCTGCCCTCACCAGAAGTCTGAGCAGGTGAACTCCTGTTCTAGGCCTGAAAGAACCTTGAGCCCTGCCCCTACCACGCCTAGACCTACCCCTAGACTGGGAATCATAAGCAGGATATGTCCACCCCTTAGCAGGCCAATTTCTACTAAACTTTGGAGGCTGCACCTGCAAAAAATCTTTAACAGTTTGCATAGACTTAGCTTTGTCCTCCATTTTCTTTAAAACTGCTTCCACAGGCGATCCAAACAACACATCAGACTGTAAAGGAGCATCCAAAATCCTTGTCTTAACATGCTCAGCTAAATTCTGATCCTTCAACCAGGCATGCCTGCGAAGAACAGAACTGGTAGCAGCCACCCTAGAGGAGGCCTGTACAGCATCAAAACCACATTGCAAGGAATGCTTTCCCACTTGTTCAGACACGTGAACCAAATCCAGCAACTCTTTACACTCAATACCTTCCGCCAAAGCATCCACCTTAGATTTCAATTGTGAAAGGAGATAATTCTGATATTTTAGCATGTGAAACTGACAATTCAATGCTCTCATGGCTAGAGTGGAAGAAGTATACACTTTCTTACCCCACCTATCCAAAGCCCTTGCCTCTTTATCAGTGGGAACAGGATTTTTAACCACAGAAGCCTTTACACCCTTAGGCCCTTGAGAAATAGTTTCTGGGTCCGCCCTAGGACTCTTAAACAAATATTTATGAGCTTCGGGCACCCTATAATACCTATCAGGCTTAACAGGAGCAGGAGGCAAAGAGTCAGGGTTCAAGGAAGCCTCTGCAACAACATCTTCCACCACATTCAACACAGGAGGAATAGCTAAAGGCCTATGCTGGGGTAAAAACAAGAATTCCCTAAGCCTTTTCCTGGAATCAGAGTAATCCTGGCCTTCCCATTTAAAGTGCTCCCTCATGGAATGCAGAGTCTCTGAAAATGAGAAATCCTCAGGCGGAGAAGCTGTAGGAGTGGAATCATCCACATCAGAATCAGAATAAGTAGGATACTCCTGCATATCTTCCACAGAAGATTCTGAAGCCTCTGAACACTGTTCAAAACTATCAAACTCCGGTTCCACCCTAGGCCTCTTATCAGGCGGGGCATAGAACCCTAATCATAGTAATCAAATCTTCTGCCATTTTAAGCATATGTTTCTTAGGTACAGAACCCGAAATGCTAGGAGAAGCCCCACTGAAGCTGAACTAGGCCTACCTCTCAAAGAAGTTTTGGCAACAGAAGGAGAGGCTCTAACTACCTTGGGAAGAGAGGGAAGAACAGTCACCTGAGAAGCCCCCTCAGCCTGGCCTACCTCCTGAGAAGGCACATCCTGTAATAGTATAGTTTCTGCCTGGGACTCCATGGAAACTCCTGGCAAAACCTCCGGCTCCACTGAGCCTTCTAAAGAACCGACGTCCGGGACTGCCGGTTCATCAACCCTAGGCTTCACTGTTTTATCCTTGCGCTTCTTGAGGAAGCGGGCGGAGCATCCGACGGCATTTTATAATTACAACGCTTCCCAAACACTAACCTGGCACAGTCTAACCTCCTCTTAATAGTGCGTTTGTTAAACCTAGCACAAGAGCGGCAACCAACAACGTCGTGCTCAGGCCCTAAACAAGGTATACACAAGGTATGATAATCCCTATGAGGTATCTGTTTCCCACAAGAAATACAGTTATTCACTTTTTCTGACATCCGGTAAAATACTGAGGCAAGTAAAAACCAAAATGTTCCCCAACGGGGTACTTAGCCAACTCTGTTTCGGTCTGAAACTCCGGTTTCGGAAATATTTCAGAACGCCAACCTGCACTCGCAAAACAGCTTCTGCATCGGACCATGCGGCAAAAAAGACTGAGGATATGACGTCGGTCATGCGCATTAGTACCCTGACGTACTGACGTCAGTCTAATGCGCCCTGACTGACGTCAGCCTTATACTCTGGTATTCGGGCCGACTGGACGCGGACTATACCCAATAGTCAGGACTGCAGCAATGGAAGACGAAGAACATCAAGGCATGCCAAACCTACCACAAAACCAGAGGGCAGAGGCTATCAAGCAAATTTCTCTGCTTGCTCAGATCAATGCAATAGAAAAAGTTCCACAACAAGAACAAGGCCAGGGGTTTTACTCAAGACTGTTCCTTGTTCCAAGAAAAGAAACTCAATGGAGACCAATACTGGATTTGTCCGCATTAAACACTTTTCTCATAGTACCAAAGTTCAAAATGCTGACCTTACAGCAACTCCTTCCCATGCTGGGCAAGGGGTCTTGGCTGATTACTCTGGACCTCAAGGAGGCATACCTGCATGTCCCTGTCAGACACAGCTGCAGAAGATACCTCAGATTTCTTGCAGGGCCAGAGCATTATCAATTCTCAGCATTGCCATTTGGCTTATCTACTGCGCCCAGAGTATTTACAAAATGCCTGGCTTCAATAATTGCTCATTGCAGGCTCCAGGGGATCCAAATTTACCCGTACCTGGACGACTGCCTCATACAAGCGGACGACAAACTGATTTTGACAAAAAACTTGGATTATGTCATACAATTGCTACAAGCTCTGGGATACACAGTCAACTTCCAAAAGTCAAGACTTCAGCCATCCCAGCAAATAACCTTCTTAGGAGCCAGTCTAGACACAACCTCTCAAATGGCTTACCTGACAGAAGACAAGCAAAAGAAGTTAACTCATTATTTCAAAGGTTTGGCAAAGCTCACCCAGATGACTGCAAGGAGATTCCTACAGGCCCTGGGTTACATGGCATCCTGCATTCTCCTGGTCCCATTAGCAAGACTACACATGAGAAAGCTTCAATGGTACCTAAAAAGTTTATGGTTTCAACACAGCAACAATCTAGAGACAACCATACCGCTCATTCCATGCCTACAAACGGAATTTCTATGGTGGGCCTCGGTAAGCCAGGCAAACACAGGTATGTCATTCAAAAAACCTCAAATAACACAAACAATGACCAGACCTTGGATGGGGGGCGCACATGGAGGGCAGATGTATACAAGGACAATGGTCTCCAAAGGAAACACATATGCATATCAACCAAAAAGAAATGCTGGCAGTAATGCATGCCATCGAGGCCTTTCGACAACAGCTTCAGCAAGGCCACCTGCTAATACGGACAGACAGCACCACTGTCATGTGGTACATAAACAAGCAGGGGGGGCACCCATTCTTACCCCCTTTGCAGACTGACAATGACTCTTTGGGAAAAATCACTGAGCTTAAACATACAGTTGCAATCCCAGTTTGTTCCAGGCAAAGACAATGTGCTGGCGGACAGACTAAGCAGGAATTTCCTAGACCCCCACGAGTGGAGGTTACATCCAGAAATCTTCATATGACTCACCTCGACATAGGGCAGGCCAGAAGTAGACCTATTTGCCTCCCACCTCAATCATCATCTACAAAGGTTCTGTTCAAGGACATATCATCCACAAGCATGGAAAACAGATGCTCTCTCATTCAACTGGAATTTCCTAAAAATCTATGCATTCCCATCTCTGCCACTGATGACCACAGTACTACTAAAGATCAAAGCAGAGAAGCCAAAGGGGATCCTAATAGCTCCAGACTGGCCAAGACAACACTGGTACCCACTACTGCGGAGCATATGCCACAACAGAAAATGGTCCCTTCCCCAATGGCCCCATCTTTTGACTCAGAACAACTTCAAGGCAGTACATCCCAACATTCAGACGCTCCAGCTAACAGCTTGGGAGATTCCATGAATAGCCTCAATCTATCTCTCTCCAAGGAAGTTCAGCGGATATTAACAGAAGCCCGCAGACCATCCACCAGGAAGGTTTATTCAACAAAATGGAAGAGATTCAGCATTTGGAATACCAGCAAGGGTCATGATGCATCATTATTGAACATCCCACTCATCCTGGAATACTTGGCAGATATGCTACAGAATGGACTCTCATATTCTTCTATAAAATACATGCTTCAGCTATTTCAGCTAGATACAACACTGATCCACCTGTGTTTTCACATCCTTTGTTAAGGCAATTTCTTAGGGGAATCAAGAATATAAAGCCACCAAGAAAGGCCCCAGTACCAGCTTGGGACCTCAACTATGTCCTAGAAAAACTGACTCTACCCCCCTTTGAGCCAGCAGCTTCTGTGGACTTACAATTTCTATCATGGAAGACAGCTTTCCTGTTGGCAATTACCTCAGCAAGAAGGGTTTTGGAATTACAGGCCCTAATGGCAATACCACCGTTCATAACCTTTCATAGAGACAGGGTCTCCTTACGAACCAACCCTAGTTTTCTGCCAAAAGTGGTATCTAGGGTTTCTTTAAACCAAGCAATTCACCTGCCTACTTTCTTTCCCAATCCTGAGAACAAAGGGGAAAGACTGTTGCATACCTTGGACATTCACAGACAACTTCGCTACTACCTGGACAGAACCTAGGCCAATAGGAAGTCTGATCAGCTTTTTGTGGCTTACGCCCCTGGAGTACAAGGAAAAGCAATTTCCAAACAGACTATCTCAAAATGGATTGGACATTACATCAGATTTTGTTATTCCTTCCATGGAAAGAGTGTACCAGCCAATGTCAGACCACACTCTACCAGAGCTACAGCCACCTCTACAGCTTTTTTAAGAGGGGTGCCTACAAAAGACATTCTAGAAGCTGCTACATGGAGCTTCGTGCATACATTCTCCAAACACTACAACCTCCCTTTATATTCCAGATCCAGAGCAGGTTTTGCCTCGGCAGTCCTGCAGGGATTGATAGCTACACCATCCTTTTCTTAGAGCATTCCACCTCCCCCAGCTAAGCTATGGTATTCAACCCATATGTTATGACTGCAGTTGCATTGTGGAAGGTCATAGTACAGTTTTGTACCTGCCATAAATGTAGATGTCCGATAGATATGCAACTGCAGTCGGGTTTTCCCTCCCTCCTTCCCCTCTACTCCTTGGGTCCACTCCTCTCCCTGTTATCCTAGCTGGGGATATCTGTTATGATGTATCTGTTTATTGCTTATTTATCTGTCTGGAAACCTGTTTTTGTCTTCCAAATTGATTACAGCCTTCCTTGGAGGGCACCTGGCATCTGGGGCAAGAAACACTGAAGAAGATGGCGTCGGCTGATGCTTATGTACTCCTGCCGCTCTGACGTCGGAGAGAAATGCGACATCAGCCGACGTCGGACCCAGACTTTGGAATCCGGCTGACCGAGGGCTGCCTGAGGCAGGGCAACCCATATGTTATGACTGCAGTTGCATATCTATCGGATATCTACATTTATGGTAGGTACAAAACTGTACTTTCATAACCCAGGACAAGTGGGTACTAAACATCGTATCACAGGGATACAGATTCCATTTCCACACTCTGCCAATGACAAATGGTTGGCCAGATCTGCCAAAAAAACAATGGGCAGAGGCACAGAAACAGGTTACGTCCCTCATGGATATATGGGGGCCATTCAGACAGTGCCAGAACAGGAAAAAGGACAAGGTTTTTACTCAACTGTTCTTGGTACCCAGAAAGGACAAGGCCTGGTGGACAATACTGGATTTATCGATTTTGAACACATACCTGGACATTCCAAAATTCAAAATGCTCACTTTCCAACAGCTTCTGCCCATGCTGGGCAAGAATGCTTGGCTGGTGACTTTAGACCTAAAAGAGGCATACCTGCATGTCCCAGTAAGACAGTCGTGCAGAAGATACCTCAGATTCAAGGCTGGCTTAATGCATTACCAAATGTCCTTCATGGATGCATCTGCAGTCATAACAACTGGGTTGTCCTGTCGTCAGGCAGCCCTTCAGTCGGCCGGATTCCAAAGTCCGGGTCCGGCTTCGGCTGATGTCGCACTTCACCCGACGTCATCTCTGTTGGTCTTCGGGTATAAAAGCATCAGCCGACGCCATTTTCCCCAGTCTTTCTTGCCGCGTGGCGCCCGAAGCAGAAGCTGTTCGCAAGTGCCGGTCGGTCGGATTCAGAGATTACTTCTACCGAATACTACTTCGAAGACTTCTAAAGCTAAGTACCCCGTTGGGGACTCTTTCTTGCCTCAGCCGATGTCAGAAAAAGTTAATAATTGTTTAACCTGTGGGAAACAAATACCTCATAAAGATTTCCACTCTTATTGTCTGCCTTGTTTAGGCCCAGCCCACGACGTAGCAGCCTGTTCGGCCTGTGCTTCTTTCAACCGACGAACGCTTAGGCGCCGATCGGAGTTTGCAGAACAGTTTTTCGGTTCTGATTTTGACATTATGCCGCCGGATCCTCCGACTACCCAATCTGCCAAAAACGCAAAGATAAAGACCGACACTCGGGTCCGGTTTCGCGAAACCATGGTTAAGCAAATCGAGTGTCTCGGTTTCGCCGAAACCGAGAAAACTGATCAAAGTACAGCTGAACCTATCTCTACAACTGAGGCCCCTGCTACCACTCTTGAATCGGCCTCAGAAATTTTATCCACTACGGTGGTTGCCACTGACTTATCAGACACCATTCCCTTGGATGTCTCTACCCCAGCACGTGGTGCTGCTAGGCCTCCAGCAGCCATGTCCATTAAGGCCTTCGCCAGGGCTAAAGCAGCCAAGACTACTAAGACAGTGGCTGTTAAACCCCCCACAACCAGGCCCTCTGCTAGTTCTCAGATGCTTACTTTGGCAGAAGATTTAATTTCTTTAATTAGAGGATCTCAATCTCACCCAGACAGGGCCTCGCAGCCCCCAGAGAAGAGACCTAGGGCAGAGCCCCCTGAGCCAGTGTCCTCTGATGATTCTGCTGACGAATCAGACATAACTGACCAGCCAGAGGCTCCTTTCTCCAATTTTGAAGATTCTGATGCTGAAGAATCCATTCCAGCTGCTTCCCACCAGAAGAATTCTCCTTTGGGAAACCTTACATGCCATGCGAGAGCAGTTCCAATGGCAGCAACAGGATTTTTCAGACTCCAGAAAAGACTTAGGACCTTTCTGCACCTCCCACAGCACAGGCCCTTAGCTATACCTCCTGTTCTCTCTGTGGTGGATGATGCTTTCAGTGATGTCTGCTCCGCTCCAGATTCTTTACCCCAGCCCCTGCCAAACCAGACAGATTTTACAGGGTGCCAGATACTCATCACCACCTTTACAAGGCCCCACTTGCAGACCCGAAACTATATCCCAGGGTCCCAAGGCAGTAGCGACCATAGCTAAAAACCCTATTCCTTCTGAAAGGGAAGCAAGGTCATTAGACAGATGGGGTAAAAGGTCTACACTTCAGCTACTCTCTCAGCTAGAGCTTTAAACTGTCAGTTTCACATGATACAATACCAAGAGTTTATGCTTGATCAGTTAACTAAAAACTAACCACTGATGAATCTCTTGATAAGAAATATGTATTAGAAATGGTAAATAACATACAACAGGTTAGCAACCATTCATTAAAATGTGGCTATGATGCACTGGAGGCTTCATTTAGATCAGCCATGACTGGCACAGTGATAAGAAGGCATGCATGGCTAAAGGAGCAAGCTTTACCGGATCATGTTAAAGCTAAGTTGCTAGATGCTCCTATGGATAAGACAAGTTTGTTTGGTACACCTGCCCAGCAGGTTATGAAGAAAATGGAAGAAAAGGCAAAATCTGTTCAAACGGTTAAAGATTTCTTGCAGGTTCAACCCCAAGGTTTAGCAGGAACTGGCCTGCCAAAAATTGGTCCTTTCCTGACTCCACAAAATTTCAAAGGGGCAGGAATAGACGTTCCAGAGGCAGAAACCAATCCAGAGGAGGTGCCTACAGAGGACGACAGTGGCAAGGTAACAACAGAGGCACAGACACAACCACTGCCACTACATCAGCACAACCACAGTGACTTAACCCTAAATCCGCCTACCAGGGAACAAATAGCAGCTCCTCTAGGCGGAAAGTTAACCTTATTTTCAAAGAACTGGCACTACATAACAAAAGACAAGTGGATTTTACAAACCATAGATCAAGGTTACCGGTTTCACTTCCACACTTTACCAGTCAAAAGAGGAATGCCAAATCTACCTCCAAATCAAAAAACAGAGGCACTACAACAGATAATGGAGTTAGCAAACATGAGAGCTGTGGAAAGAGTGCCAACAGCAGAGCAAGGAAAGGGTTCTACTCCAGACTATTCCTAGTTCCAAGAAAGGAAAAAAGTTGGAGACCAATTCTCGACCTGTCCACCTTAAATACATACATCATTGTCCCAAAATTCAAAATGCTGACCCTACAGCAACTTCTTCCCATGCTGGGCAAGGAGTCTTGGCTGGTAACTCTAGATCTCAAGGAGGCATACCTGCACGTCCCCATTCGACCAATCTGCAGAAGATACCTCAGATTTCTTGCAGGATCAGAGCACTATCAATTCTCAGCATTGCCCTTTGGCTTATCTACTGCCCAGAGTATTCACAAAATGCCTGGCATCAGTAATCGCCCATTGCAGACTACAGGAATTCAAATTTACCCATACCTGGACGACTGCCTGCTACAAGGGACAACAAAAGCAAGCTGACAACAGATTTACAAAGGGTCATTTACTTGCTACAAGCACTGGGATACACAGTCAATTTACAAAAGTCAAGGCTGATACCATCCCAAACAAGGACATTCTTGGGCGGAATTGGACACAGTAAAACAAATGGCATTCCTGACTACAGAAAACAAAAAGAACTCCCTCTTTACTTCTTGGCACTAACAAAACTGAACAAGTTAACAGCAAGAAAAGTACTGCAGGCCTTGGGCTTCATGGCATCATGCATAATCTTGGTCCCATTTGCCAGACTACATATGAGAAAACTACAGTGGTACCTAAAGAATTTATGGTCCCAACACAGACACAGCCTAGAAACAGAAATCCCACTAATTCCATGTTTAAAGCAGGAGTTCCTATGGTGGGCTCAGGCATGTCAGTCAAACCCAGGCCTACCCTTTCGCAGATGTCAAGCAAGCCAGACCATCACAACAGATGCTTCAGACCTAGGATGGGGGGCCCACATGCTGGACAAATGCGTGCAAGGATTGTGGACACAGGATCAACTTCACCTGCACATCAACCTAAAAGAAATGCTGGCAGTAAAACTGGCAATCCAAAAGTTCAAACCATTTCTCCAAGAGGGCCAGTTGATGATAAGGACAGACAACACCACAGTCATGTGGTACATCAACAAACAGGGAGGCACTCATTCATACCCCCTATGCAGAATGACTTTGGAGCTGTGGACCCTGGCACTCAGCTACAACATCCAGTTACAGGCAATATTTGTACCGGAAAAGAAAATACTCTAGCAGACATATTAAGCAGAACCACATCGGATGCCCACGAATGGAAGCTGCACCGGACATCTTCAAGACCATCTCAAACAAATGGGAATGCCTCAGATAGATCTATTCGCATCACCTCTCAATCACCAGCTCAAAAAGTTCTGCACAAGGACATTCCACCCACTAGCATGGAAAGTGGATTCGCTCTCCTTCAGCTGGAAAGGCCTAACAGCATATGCATTCCCACCTCTTCCCTTGATACACAAAGTACTACTAAACATCAAGGAAGAACGTCCAAGGATAATCCTGATAGCTCCAAACTGGCCAAGACAACACTGGTACCCACTGCTGAGGAGCATGTCTCGGAACAATATGTGGCCAATACCCCTGATGCCTTTGATGTTAACTCAGAACAACTACAGCATCATACATCCAAACCTAAAAACGTTGTAACTGACTGCATGGAACATCACATAGCAGCAGCTAAACCAGAACTTTCCCAAAGAGTTAAAGACATTATTCTTGAAGCACGCAGACCTTCAACAAGAAGGAACTATGCTGGAAAATGGAAAAGGTTTGTCATTTGGAGTACGGAAAGAGGAAAAGATGTGTCAAACATAGATATGCCTAACATTCTGGAGTATCTGGCCGAACTTCTTCATTCAGGCCTGTCCTACTCCTCCATCAAGATACATGCATCAGCTATTTCAGCAGAATACAGCTTTGATCCACCTGTTTTTCGCACCCTTTGCTCAGGCAGTTCCTCAGAGGAATCAAGAATGTAAAACCTCCAAGGAAACCACCATTACCAGCTTGGGACTTAAACTTTGTGCTAGAAAAGTTAACACTATCACCCTTTGAACCAGCAGCAACAGCAGACCTACAACACCTGTCATGGAAAACTGCTTTCCTACTGGCAATTACTTCAGCAAGGAGGGTTTCAGAACTACAGGCCTTAATGGCAGTGCAACCCTTCCTAATCTTCCACCAAGATAGAGTGTCCATGAGGACTAATCCTACATTTATGCCTAAGGTGGTATCCAGAGTGTCTTTAAACCAGGCAATCCACCTACCTACCTTCTTTCCCAACCCACAAAACAGAGGGAAAGAATACTGCATACCTTGGATGTACATAGACAGCTACGCTACTACTTGGACAGAACAAAAATAGCAGAAAGACTGACCAACTTTTTGTAGCCTATGCAACAGGAAGGGAAGGAAAAGCTATTTCCAAACAGACAATCTCCAAATGGATAGGAAATTGCATACGATTCTGTTACTCCTTCCATGGAAAACCAATTCCACAGAACATAAGACCTCATTCTACAAGGGCAACAGCCACTACCACAGCCTTCTTACGAGGAGTGGCAACCAAAGACATTATTGAGGCGGCTACTTGGACCTCCGTGCATACATTTGCCAAGCATTATAATTTGCCTCTATATTCCAGATCCCGAGCAGGGTTTGCCACTGCTGTACTGCAAGGGATCCTAAACACACCATAATCTACTTTTATCCTCCTCCCCTAGTTGGCTATGGTATTCTACCCAGTTGTTATGACTGCAGATGCATCCATGAAGGACATAGTACAGTTTTGTACCTACCATAAATGTAGATGTCCGAACTGGATAGCATCTGCAGTCAGATTACCCTCCCTCCTTCCCCTCTGTGGTACTCCTAGGGTGGTTACCCGCGTAATAGCTAGCTGGTGGGGAGTCTTTATGGTGTATTTGTTTGTATATATGTACATACATGCTTATTTTGTGTTTACCTCTATCTTTTTGGAAACATTGGCATCTATCCAAATTTTAGCCTTCAAGAGGGCTACTGGCATCTGGGGCAAGAAACACTGAGGAAAATGGCGTCGGCTGATGCTTTTATACCCGAAGACCAACAGAGATGACGTCGGGTGAAGTGCGACATCAGCCGAAGCCGGACCCGGACTTTGGAATCCGGCCGACTGAAGGGCTGCCTGACTACAGGACAACCCAGTTGTTATGACTGCAGATGCTATCCAGTTCGGACATCTACATTTATGGTAGGTACAAAACTGTACTTTCTCTGCACTGCCCTTTGGCTTATCTACTGCGCCCAGGGTCTTTACAAAGTGCCTGGCACCAGTAATTGCATTTTGCAGACAAAGAAGTATTCAAATCTATCCTTACTTGGACAACTGTCTCATTCAAGCAGAGAACAAGGACACTCTTCTACACCTGGCGTTTGTGAAAAGGCTTCTAACATGCCTAGGGTACACAATAAACAAAAATAAATCACAACTGGTACCCTCTCAAAAGATAACATTCCTGGGTACAAGCTTGAATACAACTGCCCAGATGGCTTACCTCACGCCAGGCAAACAAAGGCAACTGACTACTTACTTCAAACTGATGGCAACAAAAACCCAGTCTTCTGCAAGACAAATTCTGCAGGCTCTGGGCTTCATGGCATCCTGCATCCTACTAATTCCATATGCAAGACTGCATATGAGGAAACTTCAATGGTACCTAAAAAGTTTATGGAGTCAACATTCACACAGTCTGGAAACAATGATTCCTCTCATCCCCTGCCTGCAGCAGGAGTTTCTATGGTGGGCAAAGGCCTGTCACCAAAACATGGGACAGCCCTTCACTCTACCCCTGCCAGCCAAACCTTAACAACAGACGCATTAGAATATGCCTGGGGGGACCACATGGCAGGAAGATGCATTCAGGGCATATGGGCACCAAATCAAACGCATGTACATATCAACCAGAAAGCGATGCTAGCTGTTCAAAATGCCCTAACAGCCTTCAAGGACTTACTGAATCCAGGACAACTACTGCTAGATGGACAATACCACAGTCATATGGTATATAAACAAGCAAGGGGCCACACACTCATACCCCCTTTGCAGATTAGCCATGGCACTGTGGGACACAGCTTTGATCTACCAAATAAATCTTCAAGCTCAATTCCTGCCAGGAAAACAAAACACTCTGTCAGACGATTTAAGCAGAAACCTTATGGAACCTCATGAGTGGAAACTAAATCCTCAAGTCTTCAGCATGATAGCAGAGAAATGGGGAGCCCAGACATAGACCTATTTGCCTCTCCTCGAAATTATCAACTGAAAAGATTCTGCACAAGGACTTATCACAGACAAGCATGGAAAGTGGACGCCCTATCCTTCAGTTGGAAAAACCTATCAGTTTATGCCTTTCCTCCTCTGCCTCTTCTACCCAAGGTCCTCCTAAAAGTCAGACAAGAGAAGCCAAAGATGATATTAATTGCCCCGGACTGGCCCCGCCAATACTGGTACCCAATCCTAAGGAAATTTTCTCAATACCCAGCTTGGACCTTACCTCAAAAACCACAACTTCTGTCCCTGCAAAACATTCAGATCCTGCACAATCAACTACAGACTCTGAACCTGGAAGCATGGCTAATCCTGTAATCATACAGACGACACCTCTCAGTAAAGCTGTGATGGATGTCATTTGGGAAGCCAGAAGGCCTAGTACTAGAAAATCTTATGCTGACAAATGGAAGAGATTCTGTGCTTGGAATCGAGCACAAGGAACTGATACAGCAGAGCCGCATATTCTTCAGATATACAATACTTAACTGAAATGCTTGACAAAGGCCTATCTTTCTCAACAATCAAAATCCATGCCTCTGCCATTTTGGCTCATTTCAATACAGAGCCACCAATCTTTTCTCATCCTTTACTAAAGCAGTATCTTATAGGAGCAAAACATGTAAGGCCTCCTAGAAGATCACCATTACCTGCATGGGACCTCAATTATTTGTTGGAAAAGCTCATCCTGCCTCCATTTGAACCAGCTGCTACCTCTGAAATAAAGTTCTTACATTGGAAGACAGCTCTGCTACTTGCAATTACTTCAGCAAGAAGAGTTTCAGAGCTACAGGCCCTCATGGCTGTAGAGCCTTTTATCATATTTTACCCAGACAGGGTGTGTCTGAGGACAAATCCTACTTTTATGCCTAAGGTCGTTTCCAGTGTGGCTCTTAACCAAACAATTCATCTGCCAACTTTTTATCCAAATCCGCAGAACAAAGGGGAGGGAATTCTGCATTCCTTGGACGTACACAGACAGCTAAGACTCTACTTGAGCAGGACTAAAGCTCTAAGAAAAACTGAGCAATTACTACTGTCATATGCTGCCGGATCAGAAGGAAAGGCAATTTCAAAACAGACAATTTCAAAGTGGATAAGCCATTGCATCAGTTTCTGCTACTTACACCATGTCAAACCTGTGCCCAAGGGCATTAGGTCTGACTCCACCAGGGCTGCAGCTACTTCAGCAGCCTTTCTCAGAGGAGTACCAACCAAGGACATTCTAGAGGCTGCTACTTGGAGTTCTGTTCACACCTTTACAAAGCATTACCATTTGCCTCTCTACTCTTAGTCCAGGGCAGGCTTTACCACTGCAGTGCTGTAGGGCCTTATAGCCTCACCTAATGCTATTTAGCTCCAGCCTCCCAACCATAGCTTTGAGATTCTACCCAAATGTAATGACTGCAACAGGGAAACATGAAGAACATAGTACAGATGTCCTTCAAGGATGCATCTGCAGTCATCACATATGGGTTGTCCTGCCTCAGGCAGCCCTTCGGTCGGCCGGATTCCAAAGTCTGGGTCCGGCGTCGGCTGATGTCGCCCCCTCCCCGACGTCAGAGCGCCTGGGGTATAAAAGAGTCAGCCGACGCCATCTTCCTCAGTCTTTCTTGCCGCGTGGTGCCCGAAGCAGAAGCAGTTCGCAAGTGCCGGTCAGCCAGCTCCTGTAATTCAGCTACCGAAGACTTCAAAAAGCTAAGTACCCCGTTGGGGACTCTTTCTTGCCTCAGCCGATGTCAGATAAAGTTAAT
The DNA here is from genome assembly GCF_019279795.1 of Protopterus annectens. Taxonomy (NCBI): domain Eukaryota; kingdom Metazoa; phylum Chordata; order Ceratodontiformes; family Protopteridae; genus Protopterus; species Protopterus annectens. The sequence continues at coordinate 1,123,270,565 of NC_056739.1, forward strand.
AATTGTTTAACTTGTGGGAAACAAATACCTCATAAGGATTTCCACTCTTACTGCCTCCCCTGCCTAGGCCCAGACCACGATGTCTCTGCCTGTTCAGCCTGTGCTTCCTTCAACCGACGCACTCTTAGACGTCGGGCGGAGTTTGCAGAGGAATTTTTGGGGCTAGTTTTTCGTACAATATGCCGTCGGAGACTCCGACTTCACATTTAATTAAGAAACGGAAGGACAAGGACTGACACACGCGGGCCGCGGTTTCGGCTGAAACCACGGCCAGGCCTACCGCGAGTGTCTCGGTCTCGGCTGAAACCGAGTCCTTGGTACTTCCAACTACCGAAACCGCTCAGCCGACTACCTCTGTCCCGGAGGCCCCGGCTGAGTCTGTTATTGAATTTCCAACAGAAACTGGTGTCCTGGAACCTTCCGACACCATACCTTTAGACAAAACTACACCAGCACGTGGTGCAGCCAGGCCTCCTGCATCCATGTCCATTAAGGCATTCTCTAGGGCTAAAGCTGCTAAACTCTCCAAAGCTTTGCCTCCCAGGGTTATCCCTCAGGGGACCCACTACAGGTTCACAGATTCTAAGCTTAGCAGAGGACCTTATCTCCTTAATTAGGGGCTCTCAACCTCATCCGGACAGGGGCTCTCAACCTCCTCCAGACAAAAGGCCCAGGGTTGAGCCCTCTGATCCCCACTCCTCAGATGAGGCCTCTGATGGCTCTACTCTCTCGGACCACCAGGAGGAGGCTTTTTCGGCCTACGAGGATTCTGATGCAGAGGAATCTATTCCCTCGGCCTCCCCTCCTGAAGAGTTTTCCTTTGGGGAGACACTTCACACTATGAGAGAACATTTCCAATGGCAGGGCCAGGAATTCTCTGATTCCAGGAAGAGATTAAGGACCTTCTTGCATTTGCCTCAGCATAGACCTTTGGCTATTCCTCCTGTTTTAAATGTCATTGATGATGTGTACTCTGAGTTCTAGCACAACCCCTGATTCTCTACCTCCGGCTCCTGTCAAACCTGATAGGTACTTACAGGGTCCCGGACTCGCATCTTCACCTTTACAAGGCCCACTCTGCTGATCCAGAAACTATTTCCCAGGGCCCTAAAGGGGTTGCAGCTGCCACTACTAAAAATCCTCTCCCCTCTGAAAGGGAGTCTAGAGCTTTAGAGAGATGAGGTAAAAAAGTGTATGCTTCTGCTACTCTTTCTATGAGGGCATTAAATTGTCAATTTCATATGATACAGTACCAAGAGTATTTGTTAGATGAATTGCATAAAAAACTGTCTTCACCTGAACCCCTAGATCACAAATCACTTCAGGATCTGGTACATAACTCCCAACAGGTTAGCAACCATTTCTTGCAATGTGGTTATGATGCATTGGAAGCTTCATGTAGGTCAGCTATGACTGGCGCAGTCATACGTAGGCATGCTTGGCTGAAGGAACAATCTCTGCCAGACCATGTCAAAGCAAAGCTTCTGGATGCTCCACTGGAAAAGCAAAAGTTATTTGGCTCCACGGCTCAGGAGGTCCTAAAGAAAGTTGAAGAAAAGGCAAAATCTGTACAAACAGTCAGAGATTTTCTCCAAGTCCAACCACCAAGATTCAGCAGGAATTGGCCTTCCAAAAATTGGTCCTTTCCAGACACAGAGAGGTTTCAGAGAGGCAAGAACAGGCGTGCCAGAGGTAGAGGGCAAGCTAGAGGCTCCTACAGAGGACATCAATGGCAGCCTCCCAACCAGAGAGGTAATGCAGGACGTACAACTGCTGCACAAGGACAGGCTCAATGACTTTACTTTGACACCACCAACCAGGGCTCAACTGGAAGCACCCTTGGGCGGAAAGCTTTCTTTATTCTCAGAAAATTGGCACAGTATTACAAGGGACAAATTGACACTACAAATAATAGACAAAGGATACAGGTTCCATTTTCACACATTACCAAAAAGAAAAGGCATGCCAGACCTGCCACTGAATCAAAGGGCAGAGGCTTTGAAACAAATCTCCAGCTTAATGCAAATGAAGGCTATAGAAAAGGTTCCTCTCTCAGAACAAGGCCAAGGATTTTATTCCAGACTATTCCTTGTTCCAAGAAAAGAAAAGCAATGGAGGCCTATTCTCGACTTGTCCGCACTGAATACTTATCTCATTATGCCAAAGTTCAAAATGCTGACTCTACAGCAGCTCCTTCCCATGCTGGGCAAGGGGTCTTGGCTGGTAACTCTAGACCTCAAGGAGGCATACCTGCATGCCCCTATCAGACAAAGTTGCAGAAGACACCTCAGATTTCTTGCAGGTTCAGAGCATTATCAATTCTCAGCATTGCCCTTTGGCTTATCTACTGCACCCAGAGTATTCACGAAATGCCTGGCATCAGTAATTGCACACTGCAGACTTCAGGATTCAAATATACCCATATCTGGACGACTGCCTTATACAAGCGGACAGCCAACAAACTTTGGTAAAACACTTGAATTACGCCATCCACCTACTTCAGGCCTTGGGATATACAGTCAACATTCACAAATCAAGACTTGTTCCATCCCAAAGAATAACCTTTCTGGGTGCGAATCTAGATACAACCACCCAAATGGCTTTCCTCACAGAAGAAAAACAAAGTCAACTACCAGATTACTTCAAAATCTGACAAGACAAACTCAGCTGACTGCAAGGAAAATCCTGCAGGCCCTGGGTTACATGGCTTCTTGCATCCTTCTGATTCCACAAGCAAGGCTACATATGAGGAAACTACAATGGTACCTAAGGAGTTTATGGAGTCAGCACAGTCACAGCTTGGAAACTTTGATACCACTCATTCCATGCCTTCAAAAGGAATTTTTGTGGTGGGCTCAAGCAAGCCAGTCAAACAGGGGTCTGCCCTTCAGCAAACCAATAGCCAGCCAAACCATTACAACGGACGCTTCAGACCACGGATGGGGAGCGCACATGGAGGGCAGATGCATTCAAGGTCTATGGTCACAAAAAGAGCTACGCATGCACATAAACCAAAAGGAACTGCTGGCAGTGATACATGCAGTCGAAGCCTTCAAACCCTTTCTGCATCAAGGCCACCTACTAATGACAGACAACACCACAGTTATGTGGTACATAAACAAGCAAGGAGGCACCCATTCCTATCCTCTTTGCAGACTGGCAATGAATCTATGGGAACTTTCCTTGAAACTCAACATAGAGCTGCAATCCCAATTTGTGCCAGGGAAAGACAATATACTGGCGGACAGCTTAAGCAGAAATACCATGGATGCACACGAATGGATGCTGCACCCAGACATCTTTCTACAGATAACACAATCATGGGGAAGGCCGGACATAGATCTTTTTGCCTCCCCCCACAATCATCAGCTGAAGAAATTCTGCTAAAGGACATACCACCCACAAGCATGGAAAGTGGACGCCCTCTCTTTCAGCTGGAGAACTCTAACAGTGTATGCATTTCCACCTCTCCCATTAATGACCAAGGTCTTACTGAAGATCAGGACAGAGCAGCCAAAAGTGATTCTGATAGCTCCGGACTGGCCAAGACACAGCACTGGTACCCACTGTTAAAGAGCATGTCACGCACAAAACCATGGCCTCTTCCTCAATGGCCACTTCTCCTGACACAGCACAATTACAAAACTCTCCATTCCAACCTGAAAACCTTGCAACTAACAGCCTGGAAAATACCTTGACTCCTCCTCAGGATAGGCTATCCCAGAGAGTGAAGGATATTATCATGGAAACTCGCTTGCCTTCCACAAGAAAGGCATATTCAGCAAAATGGAAAAGATTTCACACTTGGAACACCACAAAGGGCCTAGATGCGACAGTGATGAACATGGCACGTATCCTGGAATACTTGGCAGAAATGTTCCACAATGGTCTGTCTTACTCTTCCATTAAAATTCATGCTTCAGCAATTTCAGCAGAGTACAATACTGATCCACCTGTCTTCTCACATCCTCTCCTAAGGCAGTTTCTAAGAGGAATTAAAAACATCAAGCCTCCAAGGACACTACCACTGCCTACTTGGGACCTTAACTTCGTGTTGGAAAAACTAACACTGCCTCCCTTTGAACCAGCAGCATCTGCAGAACTACAGTTCCTGTCTTGGAAGACTGCCTTCCTTCTGGCCATAACCTCAGCAAGAAGAGTATCTGAGTTACAGGCCCTCATGGCAGTACAGCCATTTATTATTTTTCATCAGGACAGAGTCTCATTGAGAACCAATCCTACATTTATGCCAAAGGTGGTATCCAGGGTCTCATTAAACCAAGCTATTCATTTGTCTACCTTCTTTCCGAATCCACAAAACAAAGGGGAGAAACTTCTGCACACCCTGGACATGCACAGACAGTTGCGCTACTACTTGGACAGAACTAAAAGTTACAGAAAAACTGACCAGCTGTTGGTAGCATATGCTGCTGGTGCACAAGGAAAAGCAATTTCCAAACAGACAATCTCAAAATGGATAGGGAATTGCATTCGTTTTTGTTACTCCTTTCATGGAAAAACTGTGCCAGCTAACATTAGACCTCATTCCACGAGAGCCACAGCCACCTCCACAGCCTTCTTAAGAGGGGTGGCTACCAAGGAAATTTTAGAAGCTGCTACATGGCGCTCCGTGCATACATTTTCCAAGGATTACAATTTACCTTTATATTCCAGATCCAGAGCAGGCTTTGCTACGGCAGTCCTGCAGGGCATTTTAGCTACACCATCCTATACATAGATCCTCCACCCCCAGATTGGCTATGGTATTCTACCCATATGTGATGACTGCAGATGCATCCTTGAAGGACATAGTACAGTTTTGTACCTACCATAAATGTAGATGTCCGATAGGTATGCATCTGCAGTCAGGTTTCCTCCTCCTTCCCCTCTGTGGTATTTCTTGGGTAATACTCCCTCTTATAGCTAGCTGGGGTTATCTATTATGGTGCATTTGTTTTTTATTACTGTGCATGTGTGGAATATTTTGCATTTCTCCAAATTTAGCCTTCCTTAGAGGGCACCTGGCATCTGGGGCAAGAAAAACTGAGGAAGATTGCGTCGGATGACTCTTTTATACCCCAGGCGCTCTGACGTTGGGGAGGGGGCGATATCATCTGACGCCGGACCCAGACTTTGGAATCAGGCCGACCGAAGGGCTGCCTGAGGCAGGACAACCCATATGTGATGACTGCAGATGCATACCTATCGGACATCTACATTTATAGTAGGTACAAAACTGTACTTTGTGTACACTTGCCATAAATGTAGATGTTCGAGTGTATTCACTGTTGCAGTCCAGGTTACCCTCCCGCCATCCCCCTGTCATTCTTTAATTTATCTTTCCTTCTCTATCTTCTACAACCTATGTGGTGTATTTGCTTGTAGATGAAGGTAAAGTTTATATTGATGCATGTATATATATAAATATTTAGAATATTGCTACCTTTTTGGGGGCACCTGACATTGGGGGCAAGAAAAACTAAAGAAAATGGTGTCGGCTGCATGTTTTATACCCCTGACGACCTGACGTCATGGAAGAGAAGACAGCAACCGATGCAGGACCCAAGACTTTGGAATTCAGGCCGACTGAGGGCAACCTGCCAGCAGATTACCCAAATGTAATGACTGCAACAGTGAATACATTTGAACATCTACATTTATGGTAAGTGTACACAACTGTACTTTTTTAGCTTAAAATAGACTCTGGGCCAGAGCTTGGATTTGGTTTAGTTTCTCCATTAAGTTTTATTTAGAAGTAGATGAAATTGTGTAGCTGTCCTGATGATGTTCTTCGTCTTCCATTGCTGCAGTCCTGACTATTGGGTATAGTCCGCGTCCAGTCGGCCCGAATACCAGAGTATAAGGCTGACGTCGGTCATGGCGCCTTAGACTGACGTCAGTACGTCAGGGTACTAATGCGCATGACCGACGTCATATCCTCAGTCTTTTTTGCCGCATGGTCCGATGCAGAAGCAATTTTGAGAGTGCAGGTTGGCGTTCTGAGATATTCCGAAACCGGAGTTTCAGACCGAAACAGAGTTGGCTAAGTACCCGTTGGGAACATTTTGGTTTTCTTGCCTCAGTATTTAACCGGATGTCAGAAAAAGTGAATAACTGTATTTCTTGTGGGAAGCAGATACCGCATAGGGATTATCATACATTGTGTATACCTTGTTTAGGGCCTGAGCACGACGTTGTTGGTTGCCGTTCTTGTGCTAGATTTAACAAACGCACTATTAAGAGGAGGCTAGATTGTGCCAGGTTAGTGTTTGGGAAGCGTTGCAATTATAATATGCCGTCGGATGCTCCGACGCCCGCTTCATCCAAGAAGCGCAAGGACAAAACAGTGAAGCCTAGGGTTGATGAACCGGCAGTCCCGGACGTCGGTTCTTTAGAAGGCTCAGTGGAGCCAGAGGTTTTGCCAGGAGTTTCTATGGAGTCTCAGGCAGAAACTTTACTGTTACAAGATGTGTCCTCTCAGGAGGTAGGCCAGGCTGAGGGGCCTTCTCAGGTAACTGTTCTTCCCTCTCTTCCCAAGGTAGTTAGGGCCTCTCCTTCTGTTGCCAAAGCTTCTTTTAGAGGTAGGCCAAGTTCAGCTTCTGTGGGGGCTTCTCCTAGCATTTCGGGCTCTGTTCCTAAGAAACATATGCTTAAAATGGCAGAAGATTTGATTACTATGATTAGAGGTTCTATGCCCCCGCCTGATAAGAGGCCTAGGGTGGAACAGGAGTTTGATAGTTTTGAACAGTGTTCACAGGCTTCAGAGTCTTCTGTGGAAGACTTACAGGAGTATCCTACTTATTCTGATTCGGATGTGGATGATTCCACTCCTACAGCTTCTCCTCCTGAGGATTTCTCATTTTCAGAGACTCTACACTCCATGAGGGAGCACTTTAAATGGGAAGGCCAGGATTACTCTGATTCAGGAAAAGGCTTAGGGAATTTTTGTTTTACCCCAGCATAGGCCCTTAGCTATTCCTCCTGTGTTGAATGTGGTGGAGGATGTTTTGCAGAGGCTTCCCTGAATCCTGACTCCTTACCTCCTGCTCCTGTTAAGCCTGATAGGTATTATAGGGTGCCCGAAGCTCATAAGTATTTGTTTAAGAGTCCTAGGGCGGACCCAGAAACTGTTTCTCAGGGGCCTAAAGGTGTTAAAGCTTCTGTGGTTAAAAATCCTGTACCCTCTGATAAAGAGGCAAGGGCTTTGGATAGGTGGGGAAAGAAAATGTATACTTCTTCCACTCTAGCCATGAGGGCGTTGAATTGTCAGTTTCACATGCTAAAATATCAAAATTATCTCCTTTCACAATTGAAATCTAAGGTGGATGCTTTGGCGGAAGGTATTGAGTGTAAAGAGTTGCTGGATTTGGTTCATGTGTCTGAACAAGTGGGTAAGCATTCTTTGCAGTGTGGTTTTGATGCTGTACAGGCCTCCTCGAGGGTGGCTGCTACTAGTTCTGTTCTTCGCAGGCATGCCTGGTTGAAGGATCAGAATTTGGCTGAGCATGTTAAGACAAGGATTTTGGATGCTCCTTTACAGTCTGATGTGTTGTTTGGATCGCCTGTGGAAGCAGTTTTAAAGAAAATGGAGGACAAAGCTAAGTCTATGCAGACTGTTAAAGATTTTTTGCAGGTGCAGCCTCCCAAGTTTAGTAGAAATTGGCCTGCTAAGGGGTGGACATATCCTGCTTATGATTCCCAGTCTAGGGGTAGGTCTAGTCGTGGTAGGGGCAGGGTTCCAGGTTCTTTTAGGCCTAGATCAGGAGTTCACCTGCTCAGACTTCTGGTGAGGGCAGGGGTCAGTCCTTTCGTAAACAGACCCAATGACCTGCCTTTTCAGCTGCCAGTGGACTCTCGTCTGGCAGCTCCTTTGGGAGGAAGACTGTCTCTTTTCAAAGAAAATTGGGATTTGATTACTCAAGACAGATGGGTGTTGGATATCATTCATCACGGTTACAGATTTTATTTCCACACAATGCCCCCTTTCAAAGGCATGCCAGACGTTCCTCCTCCACAAAGAAAAGAGGCTCACAAGCAAGTTTCTCAGTTACTCCAGATGGGGGCCATTCAGCCAGTCCCTGTATCGGAAAGGGGCCTAGGTTTTTATTCTCGCCTGTTCCTAGTACCAAAGAAGGGGAACACGTGGAGACCAATTTTGGATTTGTCTATCCTCAACACTTATCTGGACATTCCCAAGTTCAAGATGTTGACGTTACAACAGCTTTTACCTCTACTGGGCAAAGATCACTGGATGGTAACTTTAGATCTCAAGGAAGCTTACCTTCATGTGCCTATAAGGCTAGGTTGCAGGAAGTATCTGCGGTTTGAACTGGAGATTTTCATTATCAGTTCTCTGCATTGCCCTTTGGCTTATCTACTGCGCCCAGAGTATTTACAAAGGTTCTGGCTCCAGTGATAGCTTACTTCAGGCTTCAAGAAATTCAAATCTATCCTTACTTGGACGACTGCCTGATTCTGGCTCAAGAAAAGGAAGACCTTCTACAGCATCTGGAATATGTCATAGCAGTGCTAAGATGCCTAGGGTATTCTGTGAACGAAATAAAGTCCAGTCTAGTACCCCCTCAAGACATGTGCTTTCTGGGTGTGAGACTGAATACAGCAGCCCAGATGGCCTTTTTAACCCCGGACAAACAAAAGAGTCTGTCACTTTACTTCCATCAACTATCTCATCAGTCCGTGCTGACTGCAAGGACAGTCCTTCAAGCATTAGGGTTCATGGCATCTTGTATTCTGGTGCTTCCCAATGCCAAACTGCATATGAGGAAGCTGCAATGGTATCTCAAAATGTATGGACACAGCACTGCCAGGATTTGGACACTGTCATTCATATAATACCTTGCCTTCAAAAGAATTCTTGTGGTGGGCTCAGGAATGTCACCTAAACAAGGGACTCTCTGTGACCCGGCCAGAGGCGAGTCAGGTTTTAACGACAGATGCCTCGGACATTGCTTGGGGAGCTCATCTAAATGGAAAGTGGATACAGGACAAGTGGCCGGCCAGACTACAGCATCTACATATCAACATGAAGGAGATGTTAGCAGTCCAGTTTGCATTAATGGCTTTCAAGGAGTTACTTCTTCCAGGGCAGGTGTTGATTCTAACAGACAACACAACTGTCATGTGGTACATCAACAAGCAAGGGGAACACATTCTTATCCTCTATGCAGGCAGGCAATGATTTTATGGGAGACTGCGTTAAGCTTGCAACTAACTCTTCAGGCAAGGTTTCTGCCAGGAGCACAGAACTCCTTAGCAGATGTGTTAAGCAGACAAATCATGGATCCCCACGAGTGGAAACTGGATCTTCATGTATTTCAGAAATTGACAGTGTCATGGGGAACTCCAGACATAGATCTGTTCGCTTCTCCACTAAACCACCAGCTGCCAAAGTATTGCACAAAGGGGTTTCATCACACAGCTTGGAAAGTGGATGCTCTGTCTTTCAGTTGGAAAAACCTTCATGTCTATGCCTTTCCACCTCTGCCTCTTCTTCCAAAGGTACTATTAAAGGTCAGACAAGACAGGCCAAGGATGATTTTGATAGCTCCAGATTGGCCTCGGCAACACTGGTATCCACTACTACGGAGTCTAGTAAAGAAGCCTCCATGGCCTTTACCTCTGATTCCTCATCTGCTATCTCAGAAGGAAGGTCATCTGCTCAATGTCAAGCTTCACTCTCTTCATCTAACAGCCTGGCATATTCTCTGTTGAAACACAGCAGGTCTCAACTTCCTCAACAAGTTTTAAATGTGATTATGGAAGCTAGAAGACCTAGTACAAGGAAGGTGTATGCAGAAAAATGGAAGAGATTTTTATTTTGGAGTACAGCAAAGAATTTGGAGATTTCTGAGCTTAATTTGAGTGTGGCTCTTCAATATCTTACTGAGTTATTGGACAAAGGGTTGTCCTTCTCTTCCATTAAGATTCATGCTGCAGCAATTTCAGCTCACTATGATTGTGACCCACCTTTGTTTTCGCATCCTTTGTTCAAGCAGTTTCTTAGAGGGGCAAAGAATATAAGACCCCCGTAGAGCTCCTACTCCTGCTTGGGATCTCAATTTTGTGTTGGAAAAACTTACTCTACAACCTTTTGAGCCTGCGGCTACTGCTGAATTGAAATACTTGTCATGGAAGACTGCTTTTCTGTTGGCTATTACTTCTGCAAGAAGGGTGTCTGAGTTGCAGGCCCTTATGGCAGTTGAGCCCTTTTGATTTTCCATAAGGATAGGGTATCATTACGCACTAATCCATCCTTTATGCCTAAGGTGGTTTCTAGTGTGGCTTTAAACCAAACTATTCATTTGCCTACTTTTTATGCAGACCCCCAAAATAAAGGGAAAAGATTTTGCACACTTTAGATGTACACAGGCAGTTCTGATATTATTTAAGCAGGACTAAGGATTTTAGGCAGTCTCAGCAGTTGTTTGTTTCTTTTGCTTTGAGTTCACAGGGCAAGCCTGTGTCAAAACAAACTATTTCCAGGTGGATTGGCTTTTGCATTGCATTTTGTTATTCCCATCATGGCAAGGAGATTCCATCTGGGATTAGGCCTCATTCCACTAGGGCTACTGCCACTTCAACAGCATTTCTAAGGGGGGTGGCAACTAAGGATATTTTGGAAGCAGCTACTTGGAGTTCAGTGCATACTTTCTCTAAGCATTATCACCTTCCTATCTACTCTAAGTCTAGGGCTGGTTTTGCCACAGCTGTTTTGCAAGGCATGTTGTCAGCTCCTACTTCTTTATAAATTGCCAGCCTCCCTTACCTCTGCTTTGGAATTCTACCCAATATTCAGGACTGCAGCAATGGAAGACGAAGAACATAGTACAGTTTTGTACCTACCATAAATGTAGATGTTCGAGGATTCCATTGCTGCAGTCCAATTTACCCTCCCTCCTTCCCCTCTGATTTTAGGGGTGGTTGTGTAGGTGAGTTTACATGCTTATGTTTTTTAGGGGTGGTTGTGTAGGTGAGTTTACATGCTTATGTTTTTGTATATATTGTTGCATATATTGTACATGTTTTTGGATGCAGGTTTTCTGGGACTTGTCTTTTTAGGGTCTTCTGACATCTGGGGCAAGAAAAGACTGAGGATATGACGTCGGTCATGCGCATTAGTACCCTGACGTACTGACGTCAGTCTAAGGCGCCATGACCGACGTCAGCCTTATACTCTGGTATTCGGGCCGACTGGACGCGGACTATACCCAATAGTCAGGACTGCAGCAATGGAATCCTCGAACATCTACATTTATGGTAGGTACAAAACTGTACTTTCTTTACGTTTCACTGTTGCAGTCATTACACTTGGGTTATCCTGTTGGCAGGCTACCCTCAATCGGCCTGAATTCCAAAGTCTTGGTCCGGCATCCGTTGCTGTCGCCTCTTCCCTGACGTCAGTGTGCCAGGGGTATAAAAGATGCATCCGACTCCATTTTCTTCAGTCTTTCTTGCCGCGCAGTGCCCGAAGCAGAAGCAGTTTGCAAGTGCCGGTCGGATGCCTCCTGAGATTTTCGTGTTCGAATTTCAGATCCGAAGTCTTCTTTAAAAGATAAGTACCCCGTTGGGGAAAACTTTTTTCTTGCTCCAGACCGATGTCAGAAAAAGTTAATAATTGTATTTCTTGTGGGAAGCAAATACCTCATAAGGATTTTCATTCTTACTGTACTCCTTGCCCAGGCCCTGACCACGACGTTGCTTGTTGTCGGTTTTGTGCTAGATTTAACCAGCGCACTATAAAGCACCGGTACGATTTTGCTTTTCACTATTTTGGCAGAAGATTTAATTACACAATGCCATCGGATAGCCAACCAACTACCACAATTCACAAGAAGTGCAAAGAAAAAGAAAAGAACAGGCATCCGAGGTCTAAAACCGATGATGAGGCTTCTTCTAAGCCAGTCGCCGGTTCGCCGGCTCTTATTGAGGCGCTTTCGCAGGCCCTGATGCCCACTACTTTGGACCCGCGGGCTGCTACAGACTCCCTCGTGGAGTCGCCTAGGCCGCTGGAAGCTCAAGGTATTGGACCTTCGGAAACTATTCCCTCAGATGGGTCTGGAGCCGGTGAGCAGGCATCGGCTTCTGAGGGTGTTTTCAGACCTACTCAGTTGTACATTACAGTGACTCCAGCTACAAAGGCAAAGACTAAAACATCTTTAAAGACAAAGAAACAAGTACAACAGCCTCATGCTCAGGCTTCCATGCCCAAAAAACAAATGCTCAAAATGGCCAAGGACTTAATTACTTTGATCAGGGGTTCCTATCCCCCTCCTGATAAGAGGCCTAGGCAAGAGACTGAATATGAATCTTCAGATCAGATTTCCATTTCTTCAGCTTCCTCTTCTGATCAGGAATACTTTGTTCCTCCCTATGAGGATTCTGATGCTGAAGAATCTATCTCTTCTGCCTCTCCTCCTGAGGATTTCTCTTTTGGGGAAACCTTGCATACCATGAGGGAACATTTCCACTGGGAGAGCCAAGATTATTCTGAATCTAAGAAAAGGCTCAGGGACTTCCTTTTACTTGACAACACAGGCCCCTAGCTATCCCGCCTGTGTTAGACATTGTAGATGATGTATTTTCAGAGTCCAGCCCGACTCCTGACTCCTTACCTCCAGCTCCTGTTAAGCCGCATAGGTACTACAGGGTGCCTAACTTTCATAAATTCCTTTTCAAGAACCCTGCTGCTGACCCTGAAACTGTCTCTCAGGGTCCCAAAGGGGTCAAGGCATCCACTGCAAAAAACCCTACCCCTGCTGACAGGGATTCTAGGGCATTAGACAGATGGGGAAAGAAGATTTACACCTCTGCTATAAGGGCTTTAAATTGTCAGTTTCATGTGCTCAAATATCAGCAATATATTATGTCACTGCTTAAACAGAAAATGTTGATAAATTCTGAAGGTGCAGAAAACAAAGAAATGCAGGATTTATTGCATGCAGCTGAGCAAGTTGAAAAGCATACTTTGCAATGTGGTTTTGATTCTTTGGAGGCCTCCTGCAGGGCCGCTGTCACGGGTTCTGTCATTAGGAGACATGCTTGGTTAAAGGAACAAAATTTACCATATCATGTTAAAGCAAAATTATTAGATGCTCCATTACAGCATACTTTGTTTGGTGTTAAAGCAGAAGAGGTGTTAAAGAAAATGGAGGACAAAGCTAAATTTATGCAAACAGTCAAGGATTTCTTACAGGTACAGCCTCCAAGATTTAGCAGACACTGGCCTACAAAGAATTGGTCCTTTCCAGTGTCAGACAGACCACAAAGGGGCAGATACAGACACCCAAGAGGCAGATCCCAGCCCCAAGGTTCATACAGGTCTAAACAATGGGGTGCTTCTACCTCTAAAAGTGGAGAAGACAAATCACAGCCTTACAGGAAACAGTCCCACTGACTTTGCCCTGTCTGCGCCAAGCATTTATCTTCTGGCAGCACCTTTAGGGGGAAAACTAGTACTTTTTTCTCAAAATTGGCACATAATAACCCAGGACAAATGGGTCTTAGACATAGTGTCACGGGGCTACAAGTTTCACTTTCATACCCTACCAAGGGCAACCAGTTGGCCAGACCTACCAAAAAAACAATGGGCAGAGGCACAAAAACAAGTCTCATCCCTCATGGACATGAGGGCCATTCAACAAGTACCAGAACAAGAGCAAGGACAAGGATTTTATTCAACTGTTCTTGGTACCCAGAAAGGACAAAGCCTGGAGACCAATACTGGACCTATCTATTCTAAACACATATCTGGATATACCAAAATTCAAAATGTTGACCTTACAGCAACTTCTGCCCATGCTGGGCAAAAAGGCTTGGCTTGTGACTTTAGACCTAAAAGAGGCATACCTGCATGTCCGAATCAGACGATCATGCAGAAGATACCTCAGATTCAAAGCTGGCTCAATGCACTACCAATTATCTGCACTGCCTTTTGGATTATCTACTGCGCCGTCTGGCTCTGCCTCTGGGCCGGCGTCCACCTTGTCCTCCTCTGCCTCTGAAGGACGAGGGGTCCAGAGCGAAACGGGACTGTTGAGACTTCCGGAACCACATCTTCTTCTGTCCCCTTTTGTTCCTGGAGAAGGACCTCTGGGGAGCAGAGTAGTGGACTCCGGCAGGCAATGTCTTCCCGTCTTTCTCGCTCTGGACCAGCGTGTCGCAGACGGTCTTGCCAAAAAGCGAAGAACCATCAAAAGGGGCATTTGCGAAGGATGCCTTGAAGGGTTCCGCAAAGTCGCCGAGGCGGAGCGAAGCGTGTCATCTCAAAACAATGCCCGCTCCACTAGCTCTAGGGGCTCCTTCCATGGCATGGGAGAGGAGCCGCATAGAAGTGTTCGTGATGGAATTGAGAGTGGCCAATCGAGCTGAGAACACCACCTTATCCTCAGTCGACATGGACTCTGGGGGCGATCCGGCATATTTCTTGATGAGATCCCGCTGGAGTCGTATGACGTGTGCCATATAGTTCAGCGACCTCACTGCGAAGGTAGCTGAAGCGAACATCTGCTTCCCCAGGCGGTCCATCGTCCGAGACTCCTTGTCGGGAGGATGGACCAAGGAACTCTCCTGGGCTAGTTCCTTCTTGGTGGCAGCCGCCACCAACATGGCATCTACAGGAGCACCCTTGCTCCATACCGCCCTATCAGTGGGGGGGACTAAGGATTTTATCCGGCCTCTTTGGAATGGGCTCAACAGTGTCCAGTTCTATCCATGCCCTGGTAGTGATGAGATCTACCAGGGGACCAGCGGGAGGGGACACCCAAGAGGTAGATGGGCCTGCGTCAAACACCTCCAGGAACACAGACTCATCCGAGGAAGGCTTTTGGGCTGACCACCCCCCCTCTAATTCGAAGCATTTCCATAATGTCTCCAAAGGAGACGTCCTCGGGGGGTGACCTTGGGGAAACCTTCCCCTTCCTCTAAATCCGTGTCTTCTGTCTAAGACTTAGGTGAGTCCAAGTGCCTCCTCTTGCACTTACGTTTGTGAGGGACCTCCTCGGGGGGGGCTGTCCGAAGAAGCCTCACCAATCACATCTTGTTCCTCTAAGGGAACGACCTGGGACGTAGGCGCAAGCTGTCCCTGGGGCCAGGTGATGGAAGGTAGGCCCGTCTGAGAAGGAGTGCAGGGTTGATCCGTAGTCAGAGCCTGGGGCCTGGAATCCCTCGACAATACCCTCTCCACTACATCGAACGCCAAGGGAGAACTGCTCTCTCTAGGATCCGAGAGCAGCCCCCACGGATCCGATGTGTGGATCAGGGCCGGCGCCGAAGCAATCAGATCCGAAGAGCCAGTATACTCTGACCGAGCCGGAGCCGAAGACACACTGACCTCTCCGGATCCGAAGCTCAGCTCTCGGCTCCGAGATCTTGGATCTGAAAAGGGACCCAACAAACTCGAGGGCACGGTCGGAGCCAAAGTACGAAGCACTATCGGCGCCAAACCTCCCCCGACTCCTATGCAACCCAGATCCGAAGGCTCCGAACCCTGAAAGTGGGTCAGAGAAGGAGCAATCAGGGCGAAAAAGGGGGTTGAGCTTCCCCCCGGAGGGGGGGAGGCATGAGCACTCCCATCTGCAGCTGGGCCTGGAGGAACCTACACATCATCCGGTCCATATCTGCATCGGACAAGCTTCGGGTAGACCTAGAGGAGGCCACCGAGGCGGGCCGGGAGTGCCGCTCGATGACCTCGACGGCGACCGGGTCTCCTCCTCCGGCTCCGGGGAGAAGCGATGTGAATGGAGCCGGGAAGGAGAAGGCCCGGAAGCCCTGGGAGAAGCAGCTTGCTTAGCCGGCAGAGACGAGGAGGAAGACTCGGCCCGCCGCATGTGTGGTGTCTCTCCTTCTCTCACCTAGCATCCCTCTCCTCCTGGCCCAAGGTGGGAGGTTGAGTCCCGGCCAGTGGAGCAGGGGTGGAAGGGGGCACTGCCGCGGCAGGTGCCATCAAGGGAGAGGAGGCCGAAGCCGAATCCGGGGGCAAAAGCCCCTCCGAATCAGCTTCGATCTCCTGTCCTTTAGAGCCCTGGGTTTGAAGGCTGCACAAATAGTGCAGCCTGAGGAAAGGTGGTCAACCCCAAGGCAAATAACACACCGTGTGGCCATCCGCCGGGGATAGCTTATGGCCACACTCTGTGCATTTAGAGAAAAAAGTTTTTGGGGCCTCAGACATAGTTAAACTAAGAAAACAACGCAAGGCCCAACACACACATGGGGAGGAATAAACTACACTAAAATTAACCAGATAACAATATTAAAACTAAAGGGTTTTAAATACAAGGGCAACACACAAAACAACAAGCAATATTACACTACAGAAAAATTAGAAAAGCAATATTTTTCTCACAGAATGACCAAAACCCACGCCTGGAACTCATTCAAAGCTGTTGAGTCAACCGCAGCAAAAGAAATCTGAGGTCAGAGAGGGATGGCAGGGGATTATGGGTAAGGGGAGGAGCTTGGAGCTCGGATCTTAGCTGTTTGAAGCTGCCGGCTCGGATCCGATATGGATCCGATACCCACAGGTTGATGGACAAATGAAGTTAACTAGTTCAGATCTATACTTTCATTGAGGTGAATCTTAGTGTATAGAGTGTACTCTGCCATCCTACATACATTTTTCATGCATAGTACTTTCATCTAGGGATGTTGTCACTTCCTCATATTTTAATGTACGAGTTTGTGACATGGACTTCTGTCTAGCGTTCACAAAATGGTACAGATTAGATTCAGTTTAGGAGCAGAACTGATTTTTGGGGGAAGGAGTGCTGAAAATAATTTTTGCCATTATCCACTACAATAGATTGGTCAAGTGTGTGCTGTATCAGCCTTCTGCAAGGAAAAAGTTGTGTGAGGTTGGCAGCCTAACAACAGATCTTGGTGGGAGAAAATTAACCTTTTTCTGTTCATTTTATCTCCCTTTTTTATTTTAACTTGAAAACTATTAGATGCTTGTGTTCTAGTCATTTTATACTTTGTCAGTAATTTTCATAGCATCCCTAAAAATGGCAAAGGATAGCATCTGATTTATATGGTGGCATGTGCTAGACTGTGAAGTGGTGCACCAACACAAGACAGATGGCCAGCTTATACCAAGGGCACATTTGACCAATGGAGAAAAAAAGTTCAGATTCTTCATAGTTAACAGAAGCCTGCTTTTGTAATACTGGTAGAGGTTCATAAGTAATTACTAGGCTAACTGCCCTTGTGGGGCCATTTTAAGCCTAGCCAATTTTCCTCTTTGTGCTTGAAATAATCCATCCCATTTGGTTATAGACTGGGCTTTACCCATCCCATGGTTGATAATTATATAATACCCCTAATAAGAATAACTGAGATTGTACCTTAGATAATTTGAGGGGACCCATGCATGGGATAAAGCATTTAGGAGATGCTTTTGACCATTAGTAGTACAGGGGGTGGTCCTGGGGTAAATTTTCTGTTTCCAATCCATAGTTCTAAGTTGCATTTGAAATTGGCCGAGGATGAACTTTGTTTTATCTGGATGGTAATTCTGTTCCACAGTAGTTGTATCCCTGCATAATGTACCTGTCCCTCCAAACCATTCTGGTGATGCTGTAGGAGAGGTTTAAATCTCTAGAGTATTTCTGATGTCATTTGACTTGCAGATATGTAGTAAATCCATCCATAATGGGTGTGAGGGATGCCTTGTATGCCAGACATAGGTCACCTCGTAGAAGTCTGTTGGATGCCAAGTATAGTGACAGGGCTTTGAGTTGGTCCATGTAGGGCATGTTTAAGCCTTGTATCCTTTTAGTAAGGTATCTCTGTGGGCATTCCATTTGTTGCGTGTGTCTGGATAGATACATGCCAAAGGGGGTATTATATTCAATGATTGGCCTAACGAAGGCTGAGTAAAGGGGGGGCAATGACATCCGTAGATCTAGATCCCTAGATAGGTATATTCTTAGTCTCTAATTTTGTTGTCAGATTAATTTTATTTTTCCTATCTTCTGTTATGGTGAGCTTGTATTTCATTATGCAGGTAGCTGGGAAGAGCAAAAAATGTTTACGCTGGAAAATATATTAAAATGTTGAGAGGTGCAGAGGAACCATTTTTGCTGAAAAATGAAATGAGAAAGTGCAGTGGTATTTAGGGATGCACAAGAAAGAGATTTCCTGGAAGTATAGGAAGGAGTTGTACGGATTACTGGGAAGCCATGTCATGTATGTTAATGGGATAATGCATAGACTGAGACTCAAAACAGAAATTAAGGCATTTTATGAGAGCAGACACTAATCACAGTAATGCCAGAATTCCTGATGTAAGATGTAATGATTCTTCAGAAATGTAATTTGTAATTTAAATGCTGTATTATAAAAAGATAGCAGTCAGTATACTTAGAGGCTGATGGAAACTTGAGGCCCTAAAACAAGTCACATTGGTGATAAATATAGTTACACTGGTGTTAGAAAAGAGAGAAATATTAAGTTACAAAATGCCATAATATCTTGTTTTCTTTGTGTGCTTGTCTGTGTAGGTCAAAAACTTTGGTCGCTCAGGACGGACTAAGTACACTCATCTGGTGGACCAGGACACAACTTCATTTGAGTCTGCATGGGCACAAGAAAGTGCACAGAATACAAAATTCTTCAAGCAGAAGGCAGCTGGAGTGAGGGATATTTTTGACAGGCCATCAGCCAAGAAGAGAAAAGCTTAGTGGACAACTTGAATTTGACATGGGATATGGTTTCATTGGGAAGAGTTCCTTTGCATCAACATGTTCATCTTGTATTTTTTTCTTTTCAGGATTTGTTAACATTCCTGTCTCTTTCATCATTCAGTTTCTAATTTTTGAACTGTCACTACTTCTGACCAAGCTGTATATAAATGGTGAGCTTTGGTTGGGGACAGCCAAATAGATAAGGACTTTGAACTTTTATTTTTGTTTGAATTTGTAAAACATCCCAGAAAAAAAGTCATAATGGGGCTTTAACATTTTATTATAGTTTTATTTTAACTTTTTAAAGTATCTCTTCAACATATGTGAGCACACTAAAGTGAAGGGCAGTAGGCATTGACCCATAGCGCATTTAAAATGGTTTTGGAGAAAAAAATTTCCTGTAGAACTGCTTTTGTTACTGTTCCCTTACTGATTTATTTATTGAAAATGCTCTTGTTCAAATGAATGGTTGATGTGACTGACTCAGGCTTCTCTTAAAAAAAGGGGGGGGGGGTTGTTATATGGTTCCTTTTGTAGCATATTGTATAGTGGGACTAGCATCTCAGGTCAATCATTCCAGCAGTCATGTGGCTAGAAACTGCACACTGCATCACTGTCAACTCATTTGGGGAGGTATTGGTATAAAGTGAATGACCATTTTAGGCAGCCTGGTGGATTATTAGGAGATCTATTACAGTTACATCTTGTGCTCATTCCTGACCTCCACTCAGTGTTCAGAACTGCATGTTCTCTCCATGTCTACATGTTTTTTTTTCTCTAAATAGTCTGATTTATGCCCACCTTACAAAAACATATAGATAAATTGGATACTCTAAGCTGTCAATATGTAATGCATTACCCCTGTACTGTTGTGTCCCAAAGTATGGCTGAAAAGGGTATATGGTAAGTTTATTACCCAGGTAACAGATGAATAAATTAACGGGAGCATTTCTGAAGTAGAGTCAAGTAATGGAATTTTTCTGTTAGTATGAATATACATGTGTGGCAACTGTATCTGTCTGGCCCATACAAATGCCTTCCTTCTCTTAGGTTTTAAGGGGCATGTTCTTTAAAAACAGTTCTTTTCCAGTATTCATGCCAAATCTCATTGCAGTCACCCAAACTAAGTGCTTATCTTAGATACAGAAGGAAATCTGTGCACATCTCCCAAACCTGTGGCTTGCCTGTCTTTGCCAGGTACTGCACTCAAGATCATTATCAGTTTTGCATCTCCCATGTTCGACCTTCATGCAGTGCTTCAATCTGCTGTCTGTGCCAACAGTATAACTACTGTTCTCCACTACTGCCTTTGGTAAGCTCAATAGTCTTTTTTTTTTTTTTTTTTTTTTTTTTTTTTTTTTTTTAAACCATGAAGAGATTAAATCATGAGAAAAGACAATTGCCAGAAATATTTAGTGAGTCAGGAGTTCAGGGACAGCTAATACAAGGCAGGCTGGCATAAACTGTGGCTTTAGAAGCCCAGGACTGCTTATTTATCTTAAGTCAGCTGTTCAGGGAACAGTGCGTTTCCTTTGTCCTTTGGTATCCTCGTCTGAGAGGTACAGCCAACTCTACATCTCTTTTCACCCAAATAACAAGTGATATTGGTAGAGATGTTTTCTCTCCAATCAGTTCTTGGAAGTTTAAGTGATACTGGCTCTAAAATTGTTCATGTGGATGTTACTACTACTGCTTGAAGGCCTAGAAAAATATTCCTTGTGGCAGGCTTGGCCGTTTTGATTCTCGCTTCTAATGATTTTTGTAGGCGGAGTACCTCTGGGCAACAAGTCTGTTTTTGCCAGCCAGGATTAAGGATTCTTTCTGGCAAGACCTCACATTGCGCTTCAAGACCCCTGGTTATGCATCTCCCTTTTATTGCTTTAAAGGAATGGCAGATGTTTTGAGAACAGCTGCCCCTTGCATATGGTTGTAACTGCATTCAAAAATACAAATACAAAAGTCTGTGCATTTGCATTAAAAAAAAAATACAAATTTATTCAGTAACTGTTAAAATACATTTCTGGAGCTTGACACTGACTTAGCATAGCCACCCATCTGGTATTTTTTCAGGGCTACCCGGAAATCAGAATGTTGGCCCAGAAGTCTGGCAAGCACTGTACAAACTCTGGTATTCTGTTTATCTGTATAAAAAGAATGTTAGTTTGTAAAAAAAAAAAAAAAAAAAAAAAAAAAGAGAGAGAAAAGCAAAAGAAAATGTGCCACTTTACGATGACATCTGCATTGACATCATAAAATGGGTAGGAGAGTGGGTGGGAAATGGGTGTAGAAAGTCCTTGTGGCTTTGGCTCGGTTTTCAACACACAGAAAGATGGAAACCCTACCGTAACCCTTGGGCCATGAAGAACATGATAACATCTTGGTAGGATCACATGGGGATACACTAATTTTTTGAGTGGAGTGCACCACCAAGTTGCAGGGTGTCTTGGGCTGTACTGTGGCAGTACCTCATAAGCATGTCTTATTGCTGCTCAATGTTCTGGCTTGAACAACCAATTCCAGGTTACATTTTAAAACATTTTTTTTTTACTTTTAAAATTCATAGTATGCATGGATATTTCTGAGGGCAGTAATGTGCTGAGTGGCTATCCTGTCTTATTTTCAAGAACCATTTGTTCTGCCTAGTGGACATGGAACACCCATGTGTGAACTTCTTGCAGATGGGTAGAAAAGGTATTGGGCAGGATTATAGACATCTGTCCTGCTAATATAGGGCAATTGTTTTGCTTGCTGCACCTGCCTCACTGGCATGCTTCTCACCTCTGCTGTAATGAAATAATTACACTAAACTGAAAAGGAGACTCCCGAAGAGAAGACTGCATTGCTGACCATTAACCTGTAGTTTCCCTGGCAGATAGTAACCGGTCAAAGCTATCTAATCAATGGCGTTACCATGTGAGGTAAGCAGTGATGCTGGTTTCATATATGCGGCTGATGATGCTTTCCCAGAGACCTTTTATTAGTTTGAGCTTGCAGAGAGAGGACATTTTAAGTAGGTGGGATGATTTTCTTTTAAAGGTATTGAAACAAGTACAAGCAGAATGCCAGATACATTTTTTTGGGTTGCAGCAATTAGTTTGTTTTGGAGATGGGGATGATTGGTGAGTTTATATAAATCAAA